>NC_060903.1:345000-372500 GCF_014805685.1 Silurus meridionalis
CAAGATGTTATAAGATAAACTCATCCTCCTTCACCAGATGCCACCTTCACTTGTACTTTAAGAGGTGTGTGTGTGTGTGTGTGTGTGTGTGTGTGTCACACAGTGAAGCTTCAGTAAACAGCATGAAACCCCAAACCACAGTTTCTTTAAATAAAAACCTCCAACACACATCTAATGAGGGTTTTGAGTTTCAGCAAAGTACGGGTCACGCACCGGAGACACACACACACACACACACACACACACACACACACACACACACACACACACACACACACACACACTTTATTTTCTCTCAAAACATCAATTTGTCTTTGATGTGGTTTAAAGAATCAGGACATGTGATTAAAGAGCATAAATATATATATATTTGTGGGTGTGTCATTAAATGTCAAAGAAAAGATCTCACACAATTGTTACACAATTTATGGCAAAAACCTTTATTAGACACAGAGAAAGACACACACACACACACACACACACACACACACACACACACACACACACACATGGTTTTGTTCATCAGTAAGTGTGTCACTTTTCTCTCCTCACCTCTTCTCTCTCTTCTCGCACTTTTCATTCCTTTCATTCCTCAAAGAGGACAAAAAAGAAAGGGAAGGCACATGAGGCATGTAATGTGATGTAGGGCGCCCCCTATTGAACTCGTGAATAAACACCACTGACTCCTGCAGTCTGTGTCTCAGTGTGGAAATACGTAAATAAATAAATAACAGACAATAAACAAAGGTTTCCTAAACTGTATCTAATTGTGGATAAATATCTAATATATTTAAAATCTTCAGATCCACACACTCTTTCTTACACTTTACCGTCATTTCCATCAGGAGTTTTTTTTTCTGTTTACTTTCAAATTAAACACAAATTATTAAATAAATCCACGCTTGGTTTTAGTCTCAACCAGACTTCGATACTGAAGTCTTTTGGTGACATTCCACATGACGCCTTTAGATGGCGCTGCTGCACCCTTTATATTCTTTCCGCGTTTTTTCAAATCCAAGATATAAAAGATCTAAAGACTACAGACAAGAAAAAAAAAATAAATAAATAAAAAAAATATATCTATGTTTACAATACTAAAAATTAAAAATAGATTTTGTACGATTTATTTCTAATTAATAAATGAATCATCATTAGTAATACTATTAATAATAACAATAAATATCCTAATAATAATAATGTTTTATGACACAAACACACACACACACACACACACACACACACACACACACACACACACACAATAAAACACTGTGCACATATTCTGATTCTCTGTCCTGGTCCGTCCTTCTTTTTTGTTATAGGTCACTGGTTCCTGCTGCAGTAGTGGTCATTTGTTGTGATCAGTGTTTCCTTTACACTCGGTTCATGTGGTTGATTTAGTCAAAAGGTTTTTCCACATTCTCCTCATTTAGTTCGCATTAATCTGTTCTTATTTCAGCTACTTTATAACCCTGCTTTGTTTTCTATCAGATTAAAATATTTAGTTGTTCAAACTAGAGAAACTCCTTAAGTTGTTGAAAAGTTTAGTTCCTGAACTAATTATTAGTTCTTCAGTTTATTATTCATTTGGTTCATCCTCTGAATTCTACAGTTTCTGAGTTCCTGATCTGAAATCTCAGTGTTTTAGCTGCTACTGTTTAGATTAATGTGGTCTGTAGTTTCTTTCTGTTTTAGTTCCAGATTTTGCTGAATAAGTTCTCAGGTCAGTAACTGTAGCTCTTTCTTCAGCTTAACTTTTGTCCCTTATTTCATCCTTATGTTTTTTATCCATCTTTAGCACAAAGATTTAAACTCCATCATGTGCTTATTTATGTGTTCTAAATGTGTTCTCCAGTTCCATAGTTCCATAAACACTTCCTGTGTTTATCTGGTTCCAGCAGCAGGTTCCAGCTCACTGTGGTCTTTTATTTATTCACTTCATTTCTTTATTGATGGAAAAGGAGAGATATTTTATTGAGGCAAAACATGTGGTGTGTTCTCGTGTCTTATATCATTGTATGTGAGATATTTCGAGCCTGAGACGTGTTTAGTATAAAAAGTGTGAGAAAGTGAAGGTGATTAACAGGTGTGTGTGTGTGTGTGTGTGTGTGTGTGTTATGCTTGTAAAAAATTAACTGGTGTGACATTGAGGAAATACAGTTATAAATAAAGACTAGCTGAATTCTGCTGATCTCTGTGCAGGTTCCTCCGTCTGCGGAGTGAAGATGAAGCTTTTTTTTCTAGCAGCACTTTTGGGCCTGAGTTTTTCCCAGCACGACCCACACACCAAACACGGACGCACATCTATCGTTCACTTGTTCGAGTGGCGCTGGCAGGACATCGCCCAGGAGTGTGAGAGATACCTCGCTCCTAACGGCTACGGAGGAGTTCAGGTACGACTTCATCCCAGTCGTCATGCAAACTCACACGATCATTATTATTATCAGTAGTAGGAGTCATGATGTACTGTAGATAATAATAATGTACTGAACAGAGCTCATTCTAGTAAAAGATATTATTTATACTGCATTGTGATGGTGTGGATTATATATTGTGATCTGCAGGAGTGGATTGTGTTGATTGAGGTGACAAAGATCTAATAACAGAATAACAGCTGTATAATAAACCACTGGAGTCTGATGTCTGCTTTCATACACCTTTACACCTCTAATGTTTATTGATTTGACAGATTTCTCCACCCAGTGAGAGCATCGTCCTCACCACACCATGGCATCCCTGGTGGCAACGATATCAACCAATCAGCTACAACCTCTGCTCCAGATCAGGAACGGAGGCGGAACTCAAGGACATGATCACCAGGTGCAACAATGTCGGGGTAAAATGTCTCTCACACACACACACACACACACACACACACACACACACACACACACACACACACACACACACACACGTACAGTTTAGTGAATGAGTGTGATATTGTGAGTGCAGGTGAATATTTATGTGGATGCGGTGATTAATCACATGTGTGGAGCAACCGGTGGTGAAGGGAAACACTCAAGCTGTGGGACGTTCTTCAACGCCAATAGTGAGGATTTCCCTTCAGTTCCATACTCCAACTGGGACTTTAACGATTGGAAATGTTCCACCAGCACCGGCGACATTCAGGACTACAACGATATTTATCAGGTGTGTACTAGTGAGCAGTGTTCAGTAACATACATTAACACCCATCACCAGACCCATCACTAATCCCCATCACCAATCTACTCACTAATCCCCATCACCAATCCACTCACCAATCTACTCACTAATCCCCATCACCAGACCCATCACTAATCCCCATCGCCAATCCACTCACCAATCTAATCACTAATCCCCATCACCAGACCCATCACTAATCCCCATCACCAGACCCATCACTAATCCCCATCACCAATCTACTCACTAATCCCCATCACCAGACCCATCACTAATTCCCATCACCAGACCCATTACTAATCCCCATCACCAATCTACTCACTAATCCCCATCACCAGACCCATCACTAATTCCCATCACCAGACCCATTACTAATCCCCATCACCAATCTACTCACTAATCCCCATCACCAGACCCATCACTAATCCCCATCACCAATCCACTCACCAATCTACTCACTAATCCCCATCACCAGACCCATCACTAATCCCCATCACCAGACCCATCACCAGACCCATCACTAATCCCCATCACCAATCCACTCACCAATCTACTCACTAATCCCCATCACCAGACCCATCACTAATCCCCATCACCAGACCCATCACTAATCCCCATCATCAGACCCATCACTAATCCCCATCACCAATCTACTCACTAATCCCCATCACCAATCTACTCACTAATCCCCATCACCAATCTACTCACTAATCCCCATCACCAATCTACTCACTAATCCCCATCACCAGACCCATCACTAATCCCCATCACCAATCCACTCACTAATCCCCATCACCAGACTCATCACTAATCCCCATCACCAGACCCATCACTAATCCCCAGCACCAATCCACTCAATATTCCACTGATAATACCACCTCTAACCCCATGAATAACTGAGAGTCTTTGTCCAGGTGTTGTGGGTGGAGTCATTATCTTTAATTGTGTTGTTTAAGCCTGATGTGTGAATATGTTTCCATGGTGATGTGTGAGGTGTTGTTTTGCTGTTGTTAGGTGAGAGACTGTCGTCTGGTCAGTCTGCTGGACCTGGCTCTGGAGAAAGATTACGTCCGTAGTAAAGTGAGTGAGTACATGAACAAGCTGATTGATATGGGCGTGGCCGGCTTCAGGGTGGACGCCTGCAAACACATGTGGCCTGGAGATCTGAACGCCGTCTACAGCAACCTGAACAACCTCAACACACAGTGGTTCTCCAGTGGATCCAGACCTTTCATCTACCAGGAGGTTCTCTCTTTCACTACACTCTGTGTGTGTGCGCATGTGTGTGTGTGTGTGTGTGTGTGTGTGTGTATGTTTGTGTGTGTATGTGTTCGTTTGTGTGTGTTTGTGTATGCGTGTGTTTGTGTGTGTGTGCACGTGTGCGCATGTGTGTGTGTGTTTGTGTGTGTGTGTGTGTGTGTGTGTGTGTGTGTGTGTGTGTGTGTGTGTGGGTGCATTTGTGTGTGTGTGTGTGTGTGTGTGTGTGTGTGTGTGTGATTCAGCAGTGTGGTGTGATCTGTAATATAAGATGATTCATGTTTAATTAATACAATATATTAAGGTTGTAGGATGTGTTTAATGCTGATTATTGATAATTGATGATGTTTGTCAGGTTATTGATCTCGGTGGAGAGCCAATCAAAGCTTCAGAATATTATGGGATGGGCCGAGTGACCGAGTTCAAATACAGCGCTAAACTGGGAATCGTTCTCCGCAAATGGGACAACGAGAAACTGCGCTACCTGATGTATGAGAATAAACACACGATGAGTTTTTAATTGACTCAGATCTCTGTACACCTAACACTGTGTTTGTGTGTGCGTGTGTTTTCAGTAACTGGGGTGAAGGTTGGGGGTTCATGCCGTCTGATAAAGCTGTGGTGTTTGTAGATAATCACGATAATCAGAGAGGACATGGACCTGGAGGAGCTTCCATCCTCACCTTCTGGGATCCCAGGTATTTATTGCTTTTTATCTCCAGGTGTAGACGTCACAGCACCAAAAATCCTCTTATAGTAAGATAAATATATTTACTGTAATCTTCCTACAGTACAGTGTGTATATTTACCACCTGCATGTGAATGCAGGAATCTGATTGGTCAGAAGGTGTGAGTTGTTGACAGGTTTGTATTCATGTGCATGATTTAATACATTGCGGTTTCCATAGTAACCACAGTTTGTTCACAGGGGTGTGTACAGTGCATTCTCATCATCAAAATATTTAAAATAAATCTTTTGTTTAAAGCAGTAAAATGTATAATTGATGCGGTGAGGATTTTTCTTTACATTTATTACACATTAACTCTGCAGTGTGTCCTCCTTACACCCTCGTGGTGCAGATTATTTTCATGTAATTATACGTTATATCACACAGTATGTAATTATTTATCTAATCAACAGTTTATATAGATACATTATGGATATTGTTATCCATTTATAGTTACATTACCTCTGGCTGTTACACGGTGCTGACACTGGAGACTAAATAAAACTAAATAAGGTCAATGATCTTCAATATGATCTGGTGGTATTATACGCTGCTGTGAATGAGCTGTTGCACTTGATTATTAACCTGCACTACTGTCAAAGCTGCTGTTATAGAAAATTCATCAAACAGAAATCAGTAAAAATGTAATAAAATGTAATAAATGTCATGTGCAGGTTGTATAAAATGGCTATGGGGCTGATGTTGGCGCATCCATACGGTTTGACCCGAGTCATGTCCAGCTACCGCTGGAACCGCAACTTCATCAATGGAAAGGTACAGCAAGGAACCAAACATGTCCCATTAAACATGATATTTATATAACAAAAATGTAAAATATATAAATGTAGAAAAATGCAGTCCAGCTCTGTAACAATGATCTCTCATCTAACATCACAGCTACCATTATGTTCACCTTTTTGTTCGTTTCTCAGATTAAACACTTTCTTTATTATTTAAGTCTGATTCAGTATAAAGATGGTGAAGGTTAAAAGATTATTGTGCTCTTCAGGATGAGAACGACTGGATTGGACCGCCGAGCTACAGCGATGGGAGAACCAAGCCGGTTCCCATCAACCAGACACGACGTGTGGAGACGGCTGGGTGTGTGAGCACAGGTGGAGGCAGATCAGGTAACACTCTCGCCTTCATCCATGTGGAACAGGATAAAAAATCTGTTTTATTACAGCTGCAGGAGTTTCTCCACAGGAACATGGTGATTTTCCGGAACGTAGTAAATGGACAGTTGCTGGTGAACTGGTGGGACAATGGGAACAACCAGATCGCCTTCGGTCGCGGGAATCGCGGCTTCATCGTCATCAACAACGACGACTGGTGAGGAGACTGTTACTGCACCCTCTGACCTAGAGCTCCAGCCCCTGACCCAGAGCCCCACCCTCTGACACGGAGCTCACCCACCTGACCCAGAGCTCCACACTCTGACCCAAAGCTCCACCCCCTGACCCAGAGCCCCACCCTCTGACACAGAGCTCCACTCTCTGACCCAGAGCACCACCTCCTGACTTAGAGGTCCACCCCCTGAAACAGAGCTCCACCCCTAACCCATAGCTCCATCCCTGACCCAGAGCCCCACTCTCTGACCCAGAGCTCCACCCCCTGACCCAGAGCTCCACACCCTGACCCAGAGCTCCACCCCCTGACCCATAGCTCCATCCCTGACCCAGAGCCCCACTCTCTGACCCAGAGCTCCACCCCCTGACCCAGAGCTCCACACCCTGACCCAGAGCTCCACCCCCTGACCCAGAGCTCCACACCCTGACCCAGAGCTCCACCCCCTGACCCAGACAGTATGAAATTAGAAAATGGAGATAGTAAGAAACATATTTGTTTTTTTATTTTCTTTCTTGATTTCTTTCTTTATCTGTTTTTTTTTTCTTATTCCTTTGCTTGTTAGTTGAAGGATAGTTTAACCCATGGTCTAACATCGAACAACCATATCCTGTTTTCTCTTTAGGAATCTGGACACCTCCCTAAACACTGGTTTGCCCAGTGGCACCTACTGTGACGTCATTTCTGGCCAGAAGGAAGGAGGCTCATGTACAGGAAAACAAGTGCACGTGGGTGCAGATGGACACGCCCATTTTACAATCAGTAACTGGGATGAGGATCCATTCATCGCCATCCATGTTGATGCGAAACTCTAAATTAATTCATAATAAACAAATAACTATGTGATCACGAGGCCGTGTGCAGTGTGGTGTTATTTATTTACGTTATGTTCAATGATTCTATCATAAAAAGTTTCTATCATAAAAAAAAATCTCTGTAAATAATTTAATTCGTGTTTATTTGTGTTGCGCTTTTAATAATGAACGTTGTCTCAGAGCAGCTTTACACAGATAATGTGGAGATAAAAATGAATAAGTTCTTTATAAGTGTAAGTTTGTATAAAGTAGGCGTGGAGGATCATCCTGGTACAGAAGTTCACTCAGATACTGTGGAGTGAGAGCGTTAAGTGCTTTATACGTCAGTAGTAGTATTTTATAATCAGTGTGAGATGGAATTGGGAGGAGTGTAGACTGATTATAACAGGGGTGATGTGATCATATTTTCTAGATCTAGTGAGGACTCTTGCTGCTGCATTCTGAACTAACTGAAGCTTATTTCTGCACTTACTCCAACACCCAGAGTGTAACTTATACAAACTTATACAGACTCGGAGATCTGATATTCCACAAATAACGACTGTAAACGTGTCAATACGTGTCTCACTGCTGTTTACAACACTGTTATAAAGCACTTCATATACTGTAGTTATACAGCACTAATACAAGAGAAGATTAACAATTATCTTGATCATGTGATCTGTAATCAGAGATGAGGGTCATGTGATGCAACATATTCCACAAATGTTATTTGTTATGTTAATGTTAATAATAAATGTTTTAATAATAAAAAATTAATAAATGTTATGTTTTTATTTATTATTTGTGTATTTCAATATTTACTTGTGTTTATATCATCCGCAAACATCATAGTCCACAGAGACTCCTGTCTTACCTCATCCTTCAACCTGTCCATCACCACTGCAAACAGAAAAGGGCACAGAGCCGATCCTTGATGCAGTCCAACCTCCACCTTGAACCAGTCTGTCGTTCCTACTGCACACTTCACTGCTGTCACACTTCATACATGTCCTGCACCACCCTCACATACTTCTCTGACACACCTGACTTCCTCATACAATACCACAACTCTCTCTATACTTCTCCATCAACATTCTCAAAGCAAATAATGCGTCTGTGGCGCTCTTCCTCGGCATGAAACAATGGAGGGTGATTTAAAAAACTCCAATATTATAGCACATGATCAGATTGAAATCTAAAATATTTTTCTGTGTAATGAAGTGCAGCTGGTGTGTGTAAACTCTACTGTGAGGAACACAATCTGAACTCTCGATGCTCCAATAGAGAAATAAATAAAGCCACACAATTTGCTCAAATTTGATATCTGTTCATATTTATTTATATTCATATATTTTTTATATTATTTACATATTTATTATATTTATAGATATGTGCCGTATGAGCAGCAACAGTATTATATTTATTCATAATACACAAATGAAAGGAAAAGGAAGAAAAAGCACAAACCCTTACTGTCCAACAGCTCTCACACTTCAGTGTTTATAACAGTGTTTATTACAGGTGTATCTCACACACAGGAGTGGGTCTCAGATCAGTGCTTTATTTATCCACTTCATCATCTCACTGGGATTTTTTCCCCGTTCAGCTTTCACACCATCGTCACGTCTGTTTCACCTGAGTGCAGCTCTGACACAGACCTCCATGCCCTGCCACACACACACGCACACACACACACACACACACACACACACACACACACACACACACACACACACACACACACACACACACATACACACAGAGCAGTGAGACAGCAGAGGTGACATTCACCAGCTCGTCTCACAAAACAATACAGAACTACTGACAAATTTACAAATATTCTCTTTATTCCTTTTTATATTACACTCCAATTAAAGTTTATTATAATCATTATATTGATAATATTATCATTATTATTATTATTATTATTATTATTATTATTATTATTATTATTATAATTATTATTATTATTATTATAATTATTTAAACACAAAACAAAATAACACACTTCCAAAAAAATATTCAGTTTCTTACTTTGTAAGGTAACTTCTTGACTTTGAAGTCCTGAGTAGATTTTAAAATATTAATATATTATTAATTTTATTATTTTGTATAATTTTCATTTGATTCCTTTCTATGACAGTAATCTTGTATCCAAAATAATACTACTACTAATAATAATAATATGTGGTGCCAATGATGATTACAGCGAATCCCAGACTCCTGGAGATTGTAAAGATAAAGTAGATGATTATGGCTCTTAGTCTCTTGACTTGGCAGATGGTAGAAGATGTTCATCCAGCATTTCTGACAAGATCTTGGGGAATAACACATTAAACCGAGGTTTCTCAAAAGACAGTGAGCTTTGTAGAACTGTCAGTTAGTCGTGCACACACAGGCTTCACTGTTTCTCATCATCACATTACAGTGATGTTCTGTGGTCCAACACTGTTGCTGGACCCGATCGAGTTTTGTCTCAGTTTGATGACACAGACGTCAGCGGCGTGAGCAGTCCAGTGCTTCTATAGTGATTATTCTCTCTGTGTGTTATTGTGATGATGATATTTGTGCTGCTGTTTATTATTAGGAGAGTGTTTTATCCTGCTGGGTGGTGAATTATTGACCCGTGTAGTGCGTGTCAGACTCGGACAGCTGTTCAGTCTGATTAGAGAGACGAGTGTCACAGTAACAGGTCAGAGTTTGCACTCTGTCGTTCTCACTGATACTTTCTGACATGGCCATCAGCTCATCTCACACACACACACACACACACACACACACACACACACACACACACACACACACACACACACACACACACACACACACACGCACATTTCCTCCTCTTTCCTCTCATCCATAATTCATTAAGCGCTGTGAGAACTCAGCTGTCAGTTCACATATGCTCTTCTGCAGTGAGTTTGTAAAGTGCTGAAAAGTCTGAGTGCAGTTTTAGCACCTCGGCTGTGTCCCAAATCTCACTCTATACACTACACACCTATACACAATACACTACACACCCATACACAATGCAATATACACAATACACTACACACCCATACACAATGCAATATACAATACACTATACACAATACATACACACCCATACACAATACACTATACACAATACACAATACACTACACACACAATACACACACACTACACACCATACACAATACACTACAATACACTACACACCTATATACAATACATACACACCCATACACAATACACTACACCCATACACAATACACTACACTATACACAATACACTATACACATATATACACTATACATAATACACTATACATATACATAATACACTATATACACAATACACTATATATAATACACTATACACCTATATATAATACACTATATAATACACTATACACAATACACAATACACTATATACACAATACACTATATATAATACATTATACATAATACACTATACACACACATACACAATACATATATACACTATACATAATACACTATACATAATATAATACACTATACATACACTATACACTACACACCCATACACAATACACTATATACATAATACACTACACACCATACATAATATACACAATACACTACACACCCATAATACACTATACAATACATAATACACTATATAATAATACACTATACACTAATACACAATACACTATACATATACACCTATACACAATACACTATACACAATACACTACACACCTATACAATACACTATACACACACACTACACACCATACACAATACACTATATACACAATACACTACACACTATACACAATACACAATACACTATATATAATACACTACACACCCATACACAATACACTACACACCCATAATACACTATACACAATATAATTATACACCCATACACAATACACTATACACACACACTACACACCTATATACAATACACTACACACCCATACACAATACACTATATACACTATACACACCTATACACACACACTACACACCATACACAATACACTACACACTATACACAATACACTACACATACACAATACATACACAATACACTATATATAATACACTACACACTATACACTATACACCCATACACACACTATACACAATATACTACACACCCATACACATATATAATACACAATACATAATACTACACACCCATACACAATACACACTATACATATAATAATACACTATAATACACTATACATAATAATTATACACAATACACTACACCCATACACACTATACACAATACTATACACTATACAATACATACACTATACACAATACACAATACACTATATAATAATATACACAATACACTACACACCCATACACAATACACTATACAATACACTACACACTCATACACAATACACTATACACCAATACACAATACACTATACACATACACTACACCCATACACAATACACTATACACAATATACATAATACATATACACACACTACACACCCATACACAATACACTACACACCCATACACAATACACTATACACTATACACTAATACACTATACACAATACACAATACATTACACACCCATACATAATATTAATACACTACACACATATACACACACACTATACACCCATGCACAATACACTATACACAATACACTACACACCCATACACAATACACTACACACCTATACACAATACACTACACACCCATACACAATACACTACACACCTATACACAATACACTACACACCCATACACAATACACTATACACCCATACACAATACACTATACACAATACTACACACCCATACACAATACACTATACACAATACACTATACACCCATACACAATACACTACACACCATACACAATACACTATACACCCATACACAATACACTATACAATACACTACACACCCATACACAATACACTATACACAATACACTACACACCCATACACAATACACTATACACAATACACTACACACCCATACACAATACACTACACACCCATACACAATACACTACACCATACACAATACACTACACACCCATACACAATACACAATACACTACACACACCCATACACAATACACTATACAATACACTACACACCCATACAATACACTATACACAATACACTACACACACATACACTACACCCATACATAATACACTACACACCATACACAATAATACACATATACACAATACACTATACACAATACACTACACACCATACACAATACACTATACAATACAATACACTACACACTCATACACAATACACTACACACTATACACAATACACTATACACCCATACAATACACATATATATTAATACACTATACACCCATACACACAATACACTATACATACACTACACCCATATACAATACACTATACACAATACACTACACACCCATACAATACACTACACACTATACACAATGCACTACACACCCATACAATACTATACACCTATACAATACATATACAATACACTACACATATACACTATACACTATACATATACAATACATAATATACTACACACCCATACACAATACACTATACACCCATATACAATACACTATACACAATACACTACACCCATACACAATACACTATACACACCCATACACATACATAATACACTATACACAATACACTACACACCAATACATAATACACTATACACAATACACTACACACCTATACACAATACACTACACACCCATACACAATACAATATACACATACACAATACACTATACACAATACATACATACATAATACACTATACACAATACACAATACATAATACACTATATAATAATACATACATAATACATTATACACAATACACTATACACACACACTACACACCCATACACAATACACTATACACAATAATACACACCCATACACAATACACTACACACCCATACACAATACACTACACACCCATACACAATATACACATATATAATAATACACTATATACAATACATACACAATACACACATATACACAATACACTACACCCATACAATACACTATACACCATACACAATACACTATATATAATACACTATACACACATACACAATACAATACACTATACACCCATACACAATACACTATACACAATACAATACACATACACTATATATACACAATACACTAATACACCCATACACAATACACTATACATACACTATACACTATATATTAATACACTACACACAATACACACTATACACCCATACACAATACTATACACCATACACAATACATACATACACAATACACTATACACAATACACTATACACTACACACCATACACAATACACTATACACACTATACACAATACACTACACACCCATACACAATACATATACACTATACACTATACACAATACACATACATAATACACTACACCTATACACAATACACTACACAATACACTACACCATACACAATACTACACACCCATACACATATATACACTACACACCTATACACAATACACTATACACTATACACCCATATACAATACACTATACACAATACACTATACACACACCTATACACAATACACTATACACACATACACAATACACTATATAATAATATAATATACATAATACACTATACAATACACTACACACCATACAATACACTATACACATACACTATACACTATACACTATACATAATATACATAATACATATACACAATACACTATACAATACACTATACATATACACTATACACCCATATATAATATACACTATACACAATATAATAATACAATATACATAATATACTATACACAATATAATATACATAATACATATACACTATACACAATACACTATACACTATACATAATATACTACACACCTATACATAATAATACATTATACACAATACACTACACACCTATATATAATAATACATAATACATATACACTATACACAATACACTATACACTATACACAATACACTACACACCTATACACAATACACTATACACTACACACCTATACATAATACACTATATACATATATAATATATATAATATAATAATATATAATATATACATATACACTATACACCTATATAATAATACACATAATATACACTATACACAATACACTATACAATACACTATATATAATACACTATACACCTATACATAATACATATACACTATACACCTATATATAATATATATAATATAATACACTATACAATAATATACATAATACACTATACACCATACACAATATATAATATATATATAATACACTATACATAATATAATTACACACCCATACATAATACACTATACACTATACACTATACACTATATAATAATACATAATACACTATACATAATATAATTACACACCTATACATAATAATACATAATACACTATACACAATATACACTACACACCTATACATAATACATAATACATATATAATAATACACTATACACTATATATATAATATACATAATATATACACAATACACAATATATAATATACATAATACACTATATAATATATAATAATATAATATAATAATATAATTATATATAATATATATAATATACACTATACACCTATATACATAATATAATATACATATACACTATACACCTATATAATAATATACACTATACACTATATATAATATATATATATAATATATATAATATAATTATACACCTATATATAATATATATAATACACTATACACCTATACATAATACATAATATAATACATACACTATACACCTATATAATAATATAATACACACACTATATACAATACACTATACACCTATATACATAATACATAATACACTATATACACCTATACATAATAATATACACTATACACATATACACTATACATAATATACACTATACACTATATAATATATACATATATACATAATATACAATACACTATATATAATATATAATAATATAATATATATACATAATATTAATACACTACACACCTATATATAATATACATAATATACATAATACACTATATAATATATATAATACATATATATAATACATATATAATATATATAATATATATATATAATAATATAATTATAATAATAATACACTATACACCTATACATAATATAATATATAATAATACACTACACCTATACACAATACACTATACACTATACACACATACACTACACACCTATATACATAATACACTATACACTATACATAATATATAATAATACACTACACACAATACACTACACACCTATACACAATACACTATACATATACACTACACACCATACACAATACACTATACAATACACTATAATAATAATACACAATACACTATACAATACATATATAATTATATATAATATATATAATATATATACATAATATAATATACATAATATATACATAATACATAATATACAATACATAATACACTATATACACTATACACTATACATACACTATATATAATATAATTACACACCTATACATACACTATACATATAATTATACACCCATACACAATATAATATATATAATACACTATACACACACAATACACTACACATATACATAATACACAATACACTATACTATACACTATACACATACACATATACACATATACACAATACACTATACACTACACACATACACATACACACACACACAATACACTACACACCTATACACAATACACAATACACTATACAAAAACACTATACACAATACACTATACACAATACACTACACACCAATACACAATACACTATACACTATATAATATATATAATATACACTATACACTATATACACTATACAATACACTATACACACTATACACTATACAATACACAATACATATACACACACACAATACAATATACACTATATATAATATAATTATACACTATATACATAATATAATTATACACTACACCTATACATAATAATAATTATACACCCATACACAATACACATATATAATAATACACAATACACACACAATACATATACACTATACACATATACACTATACATCCATACACAATACACTATACACAATACACTACACACCCATACACAATACATAATATATACACTACACACCTATACACAATACACTACACTATACACTACACACCCATACACAATACACTATACACACCTATACACAATACACTACACACCCATACACAATATATAATATACACTACACTACACACCCATACACAATACACTATACACATACACTACACACCCATACACAATACACTATACACAATACACTACACACCCATACACAATACACAATATACTATACACTACACACCCATACACAATACACTATACAATACACTACACACCAATACACAATACACTATACACCCACACACAATACACTACACAATACAATACACTATACACATATACATAATACACTACACACCATACACAATACACTATACACAATACACTACACACCTATACACAATACATATATACATAATACACTATACACTATATACACACACAATACACACTATACACCCACACACAATACACTACACACAATACACAATACACTACACACCTTTACACAATACACTATACAAAAACACTATACACACACACTCATACACAGTCCACTGTACACAATACACTATACACCCACACACAATACACTACACACAATACACAATACACTACACACCTATACACAATACACTATACAAAAACACTATACACAACACACTCATACACAGTCCACTGTACACAATACACTATACACCCACACACAATACACTACACACAATACACAATACACTACACACCTATACACAATACACTATACAAAAACACTATACACAACACACTCATACACAGTCCACTGTACACAATACACACTATACACCCACACACAATACACTACACACAATACACAATACACTACACACCTATACACAATACACTATACAAAAACACTATACACAACACACTCATACACAGTCCACTGTACACAATACACTATACACCCACACACAATACACTACACACAATACACAATACACTACACACCTATACACAATACACTATACAAAAACACTATACACAACACACTCATACACAGTCCACTGTACACAATACACTATACACCCACACACAATACACTACACACAATACACAATACACTACACACTATACACAATACACTATACAAAAACACTATACACAACACACTCATACACAGTCCACTGTACACAATACACTATACACCCACACACAATACACTACACACAATACACAATACACTACACACCTATACACAATACACTATACAAAAAACACTATACACAACACACTCATACACAGTCCACTGTACACAATACACTATACACTCATATGTCCAATCAGCACACACTCTATTGTTCCCCTCCATCATCAATCTTCAATGTTATGGTGGAGCAGGATATGAATAGTGAAGGTAGTGTTGATAAAGTGTTCAGAGGGATGACTCAGAGGTGACGCTTTTCATTATCACTCAGATATTTGTGTTGTAAGATGGAGATATTCTTCACAGAACAGATCTGAGGTTTATGGAGCAGGAGAAACACACACACACACCCTTGTGGAACACCACATCACCAGTCATGTGACGTTATAAAGACTGTAACACACTGAGGAAAGGTTCAGGGCAATTCTCTCCTCTGGAACATCTTCCACCATGCTGAGTGTGTGGAGGCTCAGTGTGGGGACCATATGGCTTCAGCACACCATGAGGGGAGGAACGGCTGGATAGATAGATAGATAGATAGATAGATAGATAGATAGATAGATAGATAGATAGATAGATAGATAGATAGATAGATAGATAGATAGATAGATAGATAGATAGATAGACAGACAGACAGACAGACAGACAGACAGACAGACAGACAGACAGACAGACAAGTTTATATAGGCCTGTTTATTTGTAGGATTTCCTTCTGAAACATACAAAGTAAATAAAATATGTTGTGAAAGTTTATTATTAATATAAACATTATTAATATGAATAAATGATATAAATATAATTTAGTTGATTAAATCTTCCCTCTGCAGTGGGACTGTTTTTGTAAAGTATGCACACAGAAAAAGTTCAGGCTGTTTTGAGAACTTCAGCATTGCAGATGCTCTGAGTAAATAAACCCTCCTGTCTGTCTGCCTCAATTATTAATGACGGCATGTCTGCTGGCTAACGCGTTAGCGTGCATGCTAAACATCAGTGACGTATCCGTGATGTAGAGCTCTGAGAGCTGAAGGTGAGGACGATCAAACGAGTCATCAGAGTGAGAAAGAGAACTCTGACACACACACACACACACACACACACACACACACACACACACACACACAGAGAAACATCTCATTCCCTCGTTCACTTCCTCTCAGGCATGGAGTAAATAATGGATGAGTGTGTGTGTGTGTGTGTGTGTGTGTGTGTGTGTGTGTGTGTGTGTGTGTGTGTATGTGTTTTCAGCCATTTCAACCTGCCTGCTGCAATAAGAATGAAAACTCACTGATTTACAAAACACCACACAACTGCTGCCATAAACACCATAAGAACATCAGTAATGTTCTGAGCTTCAGTTGAAGAAGTTCAGAGTTTTGAGTGAATACAGGTCTTCATTATAGTGACATGATTATGTTCAGAGCCAAACACACACACACACACACACTCAATCTTGGACTCACAGTTTAAAAGTTATGACCAGAAATGTGCTTCACGATAGCCCCATTTTCAACCCAGTGGTGACCCAGGAGCATCGTAAACACTTCACTCAGATCTGCTCAGAATCTTCTCCAGACCAGATCAGTGCTCACGCTCGTGAGCACAGCTTCGCTAAAACTCCATAGGTTATGTACAAAAAAAACAGAACTGAGTAGTTTATCTCTCGATTCTTCTAGTCAGAGTTGTTTGTTCTTTTATCACGTGACTCAATTAAACTCTGAACAGTTTCTTATTTCAGAATCAGAAATAACTTTAATTACTTTTTTAAGTATGTTTACACACACAAGGAATTTGACTTGTCTTCAGGAGCTTCCAGTGCAGGAGAAGTACAGACATAATATAACACAATAGTCAATACTGCACTTTATACAGAAGTAGAAATGTTGTTAAATTAATGTACAGATGTTATTTACAGGTGTGCAGTTTATAAATGGAACATTTGGATTGTAATAAATAAATGTGGCAGTTATGATGGACAGTGTGCAGTTATGAATATTGTAATTGTTCATGCTGAAAATTAGAACTGTAATTAGATCTGTAGTTAAAGTTGGTGTGTGTAGAGGTGTTGGGGATCCGCTTATTGAAAATATAAAATTGTATTTTTTTTTTTTTATCAAAGGAATGAAATGAATTAAATTACAAAAAAAAAAGATTTGTTTGTTTCAAAAACGAGATTTAAAGAACTGAGTCACTGAAATGACCCGATTTTCCCATCACTAATAGAGAGGAAGTCATTGGGGAACCCAAAACACAGGAAGTGATGACAGACAGGAGAAGCAGATATTTAGTGATGATGCCCTCTGAAGGTCAGGGTGAGAATTGTTCATGTCAAAACTCAGCTTGTTGCATCATGTTACTGTGAAACAGTTAAGAAGTGTAAACGCTCTGTCCTGAAAATGTTACAGCTTCATTACAGACTGTTACAACAGCATTGAGACTGGACTCCTTCCTTACACCCACATTAATCTCTCCTCACATCACTGAGTTATATTATAATCAGTGTATCAATTTCCTGTTAAACAGCCGTTACTATGGAAACTTATTAATATGAACCTGCACTGTCAGAGCTGCTGTTACAGAGAATTAATCACCTGCTGACCAATCAGAATGCAGAACTCAGCTTTTAGCTTTTTAATACTGAAATATAGGAAAAAGTCTATCATTTTTTTAAAGCAGGTTTTGTGAGCTCAGTGTGAGAGAAGTCAATTCTTTAGTGTGTTTTCCCTTTTTTCAGAAGAATAGTGAGAAATGTGGGGCAGAACAGAGATAAAGGAATTAAAGTCAATAATTATTGATTGTTTGGTGTTTAAAATGCAAAAAAACTTCACTGCACTTCAGGATGAAACACATCTCCTGAAACCAGGAAAAGGCCGAGTGATTAATCGAACTCTCGGTTGTAATACGTCACGTCACCGCGTCCCACTTTTAAAATGTTAAAGACTAAAATAAACATGTTTCAGACATCGACGTGCGTCTGTGTCCTCCTGCTTTTACCTCCAAATGTTGCATTTGCACAAAAGAAAAAATCCGGAAAGAAACATGGATAATTCAAACACGTTCTCAAATCACGTCTTCATCACGTTTCTACAGTCAGAAGCTTCCAGTAAACATACAGATTAAAAAGAATTAAAAACGTGTGTGTGTGTGTGTGTGTGTGTGTGTGTGTGTGTGTGTGTGTGTGTGTGTGTGTGTGAGTGTGTGTGAGTGTGTGAGTGTAAGTGTGTGTGTTTGTGTGTGTGTGTGTGTGTGTGTGTGTGTGTGTGTGTGTGTGTGTGTGTGTGGTGTGTGTGTGTGTGTGTGTGTGAGTGTGTGAGTGTAAGTGTGTGTGTTTGTGTGTGTGTGTGTGTGTGTGTGTGTGTGTGTGTGTGTGTGTGTGTGAGTGTGTTGGTGTGTGTGTGTAAATGTGTGTGTGTGAGTGAGTGTAAGTGTGTATAAATGTGTGTGTGTGTGTGGTTTTTGTGGTTTATGTGGACATTTGACCTGATTACGTACCGACATTATGGGGACATTTGGGATTATGGGGACAGGACAGGTGTCCTCATAATTCCCGCACTGTGGCTATATATATCTATACTAGAGGAGCTGAAATTCAAAATTTCAGTCCATGTCCATTTATACCACAAACACCCGAAACTGACTTAACACAGTGTAACTTTGAATTTCGTAGTGCGCCCTGTAGCCCGGAGCCGGTACTGCAATCCGTTCACACATGTGTGAAAATTTGAGCCTTCTGATTGGCTAGCGCTGATTGCCATTTTTCGTTCTGTGATTGGCTGAGACCTACGTCAATTATCCTACGTGTTCCTTTTAAGGGCGGAGTTTCATTAGACTCGGTTTGCCAACACATTGAACAGCCATTATCCAGCCCTTTAAAAGCCAGGTATGATTATAAAGTTCATAAACTTAATGAGTAGACTATTGATATATTCCAAGAGCTCGGTTCCTTGTTGTAAATTAATGTTGTAAGAAATATTTCATTGGAATCTGGAGATTGGGGTGAATTTAGCCTTAAGAATGCATAAATTAAAGCTGGCTAGTTAGCAACATTATCAATGGTTAGTTTTAAAACCTGAGTTGAATAACTAATTACTGATAAATCTTGTACCGAATGCGCACTGTATAAATTTGGGTTTAGTGCGTTTGGCCGAATTAAAATGAAGGGAAATGTCTGTATGTTAGCATGGATGCTAGCTAATAATAGTCAGTGCTGATAGCCGCTAGCTGATAGCCGCGCGCATCCTCGCGGCTCTTTAAACGCGTTCGCTCCGGCCACAGAGCGCGTGCAGTGTTGTAAGGTGAGCTGCTGGGCATACAGCACCCGGACTGCTTATAAACTACTGAGAACTGCTTTTAATTATTTTATTTATTATAAGGCTGTATGCTATTTAATGTCGCTAGAACATCACTTCCGGTTAGCGCGTGCAGTGTTGTAAGGTGAGCTGTTGTACACACAGCACCCGGACTGCTTACAAACTACTCAGAACTGCTTTTAATTGTTATTATTTTGTTTATTATAAGGCTGTATGCTATTTAATGTCACTAGAACATCACTTCCGGTTAGCGCGTGCGACCGGAAACAGCTGAGTGCGTGCGGCGCGGGAGTTACATGGCTGAGTTTGGAGCGGTGGTGAGGGTCTGAGTGTGAGATAGAGATGATGGTACAGTGTGTAAACACTGCTGTATCACTGTGAGGGTGTAAATAACCCCTGATACTCTTCACTCATAACTCAGTAATACTGTAGTCAGAAGTAAAGCAGAATGAACACATCAGAAGTCTGATATCTTTGAGTGTCAGTGTGATGGAGAGTTTAAATCCCAGCTCTCCTCAGCATTGTCCCATGCTCTATCACTGGACATGTTTTACATAAACACCACTTATATTAACAATTTAAGGTTTTAGTTTAAATAAACACTCATTTCTGTGGGGAAGAACAGCATCATTTTAACATGGCTGAGATGAGCGCAGAAGAAGAAAAGAACATCCAAAGCAGGAGACGGAGTATTACACATCTGCTGGGAAAGACAAACCTGGAAATATATAAATTCAGATAAAGGTAAGGGTCCATTCACACATGCCATCCTATGTTCCTTTTGACCTAGACTGCTTTCATTAACAGACAGGGCATTAGGATAAAACTGGTGTGAAGTTCACGACTGGATTAATATTTCATTTTTTCTTATTCAGGGTGTGGAGTATTCAGTTCAGTCCCTTTTGATGAGGGAGACCTCTTTAACCTCGCAACAGCAGACACTCTGGCAATCATCGAACACAGTAAACAGGTAATATATATTTTTTTACAGTTGTGAAATTATATTGAGCTCTTATTATATCTTATAAATCTGTATGTAGTGTGTATGCCTGAGACCTGTTTCATTGTATATCAGGGCTTTAGTGATTTACATGTGTTTTGTGTTTATTGGCGTGTGTATGTAACAGACATGGTTTAGCAGTACACTGGGTATATGGGGACGTTGTTGTAATGTGATAGTCAATGTACATAAGCAGCTGTGTGTATAGTGTCTGACAGAAACCTGGTCTCGAGGGACTTCACTTTATAAAGTTATTGTATGAGCACCATTAACTTTATTAAATTAATTTCTCTTAAATTTGCATCTTATAGATGTAGACTTACTGACTATTGTACTTCCTTATCCCTCAGAGGTAAGGGTTTGTTACAGAAGCACCAAATAGCAGATGTGACCTGGGTGATTGTATATCATGAGAACAAAAGTGACCCAAATATTATAGTATAGTTAAGGCAGCAATGTTCTTGCTGGGTGTAAATAATATACCATATATACAGTGTGCTTTGCTAATGTACTGTATATACAGTGCACTTAAAATCACCCCAAAAGCCTGACATAGACCTTATAGAGTATCTGTAAAATGCAATAGTAAAGGAAGTGGCAGATTGTTGTTGCTCTAATAAAAATAAAAGGAATATTTGTTGATTCAATCTTGGTGGAAACTACTGGAATTTTCACAGAAACAGTTTTATGCATAGTCATTTGTAGAACTAGCAGTTCTGCAAAACCTAGTATGTCGGACTAAATACTAAGACCTTGTTTGCGATTGTTAATAATACAATTGCTGGTGATCCAAATGCTTTTTTTTTAAATATTTCTAAACATACCAATCTGTTTTAAATTAAATGTTTTGTGTAAAACTTAGTTTTATGTATCTTTTGAAATTAATGTCTTGGTTTGATATGGTTGCTAATGCAGTAAAATTAATTGCATTAAAATGTGACTTAAGTATCAAATACATTCTAGGGCTACTTAATGTTTATAACAAATGTGAGAAAGATTTCTTGTTTCTGTTTTTAGAATGTAGCTGAAAACATTAGAGGTTACTGCAGTAGATGAGTTGGAGGCTGCTGATCCAGGAGAAGAGTGAGAAAAGGTAATTTATAAAAATCATATTCTGATTATTTATTCCCAAAATGTTGCAGGTACTTTGCATTGTTTTAGTATGTTTTTATCAGTACGTATTGTCTCTCTTAGTCACTGGGAGAGATTGACTGGATGGGTGAACACTATCTGTGAACCATGTCTTGAGATCAAAATGACTGAGATTTTGTGTGCAGTTTTAGGTGCTGGGGTTAGGATTGAGTTAGTCTGTGTGTATGTAGTGTGTATGGCTGAGACCTGTTTTATGAGAACACTGTGTCTAATAAGGACATGCATAGACCATCATGTAAGAGTCCTCTACCAAAGGAGTATTAGTGTGTCCGTGTGTTTGACAAATACATGGTATATCAGGGCTTTAGTGATGTACATGTTTAGTGTTTATCTGAGTGTATATGGAACAGACATGGTTTAGCAGTACACTGGGTATATGGGGACGTTGTCAATGTACATAAGCAGCTGTGTGTATAGTGTCTGACAGAAACCTGGTCTCGAGGGACTTCACTTTATAAAGTTATTTTATGAGCACCATTAACTTTATTAAATTAATTTCTCTTAAATTTGCATCTTATAGATGTAGACTTACTGACTATTGTACTTCCTTATCCCTCAGAGGTAAGGGTTTGTTACAGAAGCGCCACATAGCAGATTTGTTGTACCTTGTAGTAATGTGATAGTCAATGTACATCATCAGCTGTGTGTATAGTGTCTGACAGAAACCTGGTCTCGAGGACTTCACTATAAAGTTATTGTATGAGCACCATAAACTTTATTAAATTAATTTCTTTAAATTTGCATCTTATAGATGTAGACTTACTGACTATTGTACTTCCTTATCCCTCAGAGGTAAGGGTTTGTTACAGAAGCACCACATAGCAGATGTGACCTGGGTGATTGTATATCATGAGAACAAAAGTGACCCAAATAGATTATAGTTAATGCATCATGCGTATTATTATATTGCTGGGTGTCAATTATATGGGTGCAAATTAATAGAGAGCCAAAAGATTATGAAAAGTAAAAAAATATTTATATATTGTTAATTATGTCCAAATGATAGTCCAAATGTGTTAACCTGGTTAAGAAGATGCTACAGCCAGGCTTACATTGTCTGATTTTTGGAATAACTCCAATATTTTACTGCTGTCTGTACATCAGATAGTCAGTGGAATGCGAGCGTAAATTTGAAACGTTAGTGAAGCTAAATGTATGTTTAAAATCAAAAATGCTTTGAGAATCTAATTGGTTTGTGTCCAGCCTAAAGGGAGGTAATAGCCATTAAAATATCCCTGGACAGGTCCATATAAAAGCATTTAGTTTTGTCTATTTTAGATTACCATTGTAAAGGGCCAATCTAAGCCTAAGAAACAGGATTCAAAAGAACTTTGTGAAAAGACAAAAAAGTAAGGTTGCCTGATAGACATTATTTTTGTCATAAGAAATTCTGTTAAATAATTATAAACTGAGTATTTGTTTTGGTTATGTTTTTAAATATGTACTGAACAGTATCTTACAATAACAAAAACAGTTCTTGAACAAAAGAAAATATGACAAAGGTTTATATTGATAATTTGTATATCATATTACTGTTCAGTAGAATATACAAAAACCTTGTTATTTTATCACCTCAGCTTTGAAATTAAAGGTATGCATTTAAATTGTAAAATTGAGTCCTTGATATGTCCTGTGTAGAATTAGGCTAGTATTAAGGCATCAAGATAAATTGGTGAAAATCTTTAATGTTATGATTATTCAAATCGATGAGCTTTTAGTTACAAACGAAACATACAGTAGTATTAATTTTTGCATCTGCTTTTAAGATAAACTCAACATTGATGCTAGTGATGGAAGTGACTCTGAGAGTGGGGCTGATGCTGCGAATTTGGATGCTTCCTGAAGACACCAGCACAGATCAGTAGGTTTTCTAACCTGTTCTAACCATGTTTAATATGCGCCATAATATGTCAGTCCACACTGCTAATGTACTCAATGATGATTTCTTTTTTACAGGGATGTGAAGCAATCGGACACCAGAAGAGGAAAATGGTTTGCGTTGCATTTTTTTAGGTTATGATTTTTCAGGATTTTTCAGGACACTTTTTTCAATATATTAATTAGCAATAAGAATTTATATTACAAAAGGTAACATTATTCACATTTATTTGCTATTTATAGTCCTAAACAAACCTCTGCCATCATACCTCTTTCACTTACTGTCTGTGGTTATGTTTGCATACACTCATTGATACAATTGAGTTCTTTCGATGTCCCATCTACATTTATGGCAATAGCAAACTCCCATTCCCAGAGCGACGTAGAAAAAGCTTTGGAGTTCCCATCAAGAAATGTACACACCAGGCATAACGTTATGATCTTATAACGTTATGACTAGTGATTGAATAACACTAGCTCTTTATTATGGCAGCTGATCGTGGGTGGGATTTATTAGGATTGTAATTAGCTTTACAATTTTCCTCATTTTAAATTGGTTTAAGTGTCTTTATGTAATTCATTTGTATATCTAGCTCTCTGCAAGCTTTATATAACACTGAGCATTTTGGAGATTTCACTATGCACTAAACATTCAAATATCTAAACATCTTGGTTATCAAATTTCATTTATAATGGGTTTTTGGTTAGTTTGTTTATGAATATTTTGCAGAGACTAAAAACTCTAAAAGAAGTCCCGAAAACTACAAGGAAAGGACTTGTTCTTTTAAGTCACTGATGTCTTGATAGTGCACCATGCTGTCAAGTCTGTGTTTGTGTGTGTCAGAGGGCCAATAAAACATGCCTGTCCCTTCAATACTGTGTGATGTCTTGTTTGTGTATTGTTAAAACCAATGTCCTGATAAAGCCCGTATGTCCTTACAAACACTATTTTTGTCAGAAGGCGGGACATTCCGAGCAGGTCCTCATATACAACCATAATGTCAGGTCTTTATATAAATTGTTTAAATTTGTGTAAAGTAATTCTGAAGTGAAATTTGTTTTCCTCAGAGCTGATTAGATTTTTTGACATTTGTAGCATCACTGTAGCACAAGGGGAAGGGTGGGTACCTTTAAACCATGGTACAACTTGTTTACCAGGCAAAGTCCACCTAATACATAAAACCAGTATGTGTGTGTGTGTGTGTGTGTGTGTGTGTGTGTGTGTGTGTGTGTGTGTGTGTGAGTGTGTGTGTGTAAATGTGTGTGTGTGAGTGAGTTTAAGTGTGTGTAAATGTGTGTGTGTGTGTGTGTGTATGGTTGGCCTCAGAGAACATACCAGTGATTTATATCACAATATTTACAAAGGATTATTTTCGACTTTATTTCTGCTTTAATGTGAAACAGAGGTTTAAAAATCTCAGTGAGACATATGTGAGGTGTGTGTGAGATGGTGTGTGTGAGATTTATATAAGGTATGTATGAGATATATATGAGGTGTCTGTGAGATATAT
>NC_060903.1:375000-382500 GCF_014805685.1 Silurus meridionalis
ATGATTTACAGCCAAAAATTTTATAAATAAAAAAATAATAATAAATTTGAGCGAGATTTTAGACCTCAAACAAACAAAATAAGACACTGCATATGAAGTGAGATTGAAGGAGTGATGATGAAGCTCAGTGGTTGAGATGTTAGACTTTTGATCAAAGGGTCAAGAGTTTAAATCCCTTCACCACCGAGCTGCCACTGATGGGCCCCTGAGCAAGGCCCTTAATCGTCACCTGCTCAGTGTAGCTGCTCAGGTAACTGAATTGTATGAAATAAATCACTCTGTTAAATGTCATCAATGCCATGTTGATGTGTTGCTGTAAACATGACCGCAGGTGGAAGTGATTCCCTGTGAGGAACCAATATGGGCTCCAATAGGGTTCACAAACTCTGGTATAAGTTCTAATCTCCATATTCCATCACTTACACGTCCTGTCACTGATACATAAACCAAGGAGTGGGTTTTAGGACCCAGCAGCAGCAGCGTGGGTTTGAGCTCCTGATGTACTCTCCCTCTGTCCATGTGGAGATGTTCAGATGTGAGTGAGACTCAGAGAGGAACACCATCATCTCCTCTAACCTGCAATACTCCTCTAACCTGGAATACTACGCTGGAACCCTCTGCAGAGACACACAGAAGACTGTGTGTGTGTGTGCGTGCGTGTGTGTGTGTGTGTGTGTGTGTGTGACACTGATAACACTTTTATTTAAAACACATGTAAGTATTTGTAGATGTGGATGAAGAAGCGACGTGGGATCATGTGGGTTTACAGCTGAACTTTTTATTGAATAGAGATGTGGATTAAAATCACAGAACTCCGGGATCCATGCAGGTGAGTGTGTGTGTGTGTGTGTGTGTGTGTGTGTGTGTGTGTGTGTGTGTGTGTGTGTGTGTGTGTTAATCATACCTGAGTCACATGACTTAATATAAATAAAATTAGACAAATCCAGACTCAGATGGAGCAGAATGATTGTGGAGCTCTGCTAGAATGAAAGGTTCCTCCAGGGTTCCTGGGATTGTTGATGGTTGTAGATCTCAGACAGGGTTCTACACAGAACATTTTCTTGAATACAATATTTTTCTTAAACACGTGAATGAATGTGTGGTTTGTGTCAGAGACTGTAGCAGTGTAGTCCAGCATGGAGAATTTACCCCTGAGAGTTAATTTACATAAATTACAATGAAGGAGGCGTGGCCTCTGTGCATAAGTTACAATCAAGGAGGCATAGCCTCTGTGTATAATTACAGTGAAGGAGGCATGGCCTCTGTGCATCAGGTACAGTGAAGGAGGCGTGGCCTCTATGCATAAGTTGCCGTAAATGAGGCGTGGCCTCGGCGTATAAGTTACAGTGAAGGAGGCATGGCCTCGGTGTATAAGTTACAGTGAAGGCGTGGCCTCTGTGCATAAGTTACAATCAAGGAGGCATAGCCTCTGTGTATAATTACAGTGAAGGAGGCATGGCCTCTGTGCATCAGGTACAGTGAAGGAGGCGTGGCCTCTATGCATAAGTTGCCGTAAAGGAGGCGTGGCCTCGGCGTATAAGTTACAGTGAAGGAGGCATGGCCTCGGTGTATAAGTTACAGTGAAGAGGCGTGGCCTCTGTGTATAAGTTACAGTGAAGGAGGCGTGGCCTCTGTGCACAAGTTACAGTGATGGAGGCGTGGCCTGTTCGTGGCTGTCAGTTTAACTAAAAGGAACGTGGCCTTTGTACCTGTCATTCCTGATAAGGAGGTGTGGCCTAATGCATTTCAAAAACAACATGAACAAAAATATAAAATCATGCTAATTATTTACATCTTTATATTCTAAAATGTAATACTGTAAAATACAGAAGTGTGTGTGTGTGTGTGTGTGTGTGTGTGTGTGTGTGTGTGTGTGTGTGTAATTATGTTCTTTAGAATGATTTAAAATCACAGTGTTTAGCAGGAAAGGATATGTTCAGCATCAGTCCCCTGTTTACACTCGTTCTTTTTTCTTGCTTTTTTTTTCCTTTTATTCTCTGTAGATGAACGATCTCAGGGGAACAAAAAAGCAGGAGAGGAATCGGCCTGACAGAGATACAACTACTCTGAAGAGAATTTTTATAACAGCCTCAGAGTTTCTAAAACCTTTGAAAGCCTGAGAGTGACGCTGAGCTCCGAGTCGGAACATCTGAAGACTAAAAGTTTCTTTTTTTTTTTCTCTCATCAGACGTGTGGTGCTTCTTACCACCAATCTCTTATATTTATCATCAGATTTAGAACAAAGCTTAGAGAAAAAGTGACTTTTTTCCCTTTGATGCGAATGTTACAGAGAAGAACTGTAGAGAAAAACTCAGGCGATTAGCGCATGCTAGCTTGTTATATTCAGTGCTGTTCTCAGTAATGTCATGATTAAAACATTTCCATTTATTTGCTAAAGACTGTAAAGTGTATTTTTACAAAATACTGAATGGGCTAACTCCGTAGCGCTAGCATGCTACCTTTACACACCTAACAGTCTTCAAACCCAGTCTCCAGACTTTGTGTTATATTTCTGCTGTAATTTGTTATAAATGTTTTAGCAGCCATGCAGCTAACGTTAGCATTAGCGCTGCAGGCGTGTTGGGTGTTTATTAGCCATGCGATACAGCACTCTCCGGCCTCCTGGGGACATTACGACGTCTGCAAATCACAGCTTCACACAGATGGTGGACTCGTGTGGTATTACATGGCCTGCCAGCCCGAGTCCACCGACATGACCAAGTTCCTCAGAGTGAACCTGGAGCCAGAGAACATCACATGTGGAGATCCACCTGAGATCTACTGCGCTTTGGTCAGTGCACACTTTTCCTGTTCATCTGCACGTTTATGGCTTAGTTTTTACATTACACATGAAGTCTACAGACACTGTGTCTGGGATAGTGCCATATTCCCTACTCTACATTCCCTACTCCCTATTCTTTATTCCCTTCTCCCTATTTTTTTTCCCTACTCCATATTCCATTGTACCTACAGCATATTTATTTCATACTTCCTATTTTAATATTTATTATATCCTGCTCTCTGTATTCTAATCTTTACTCTCTACTCGTTATTCCATCTGTCTTTCTTCCCATTCTTCACTCTCTAACCCTATACATATATCCATATCTGTCTGTCTGTCTGTTTGTCTGTCTGTCTGTCTGTCTGCCTGTCTGCCTGTCTGTCTGTCTGTCGTTCTTTAACCCAGTCAGATTCAGGGGTGATGTAATTCACATGTGAAACAGATAACAGAGATAAACGACAGGTGATTTATTTCCTGATGAAATGCTGAATTCCGGTTAAATTAATAAATCCTGAATAAATGGAGAAATAAAGACACAGATGTGAGTGTGATGCTCAATTAGAGACTGGGTGTTCCTGCGTTCACTCTTCATACCGACGTACCAACTCCAAACCAGGCTTCCATACCTGCATTGTGACAGGAAATAAATAAAATAACTAAAAATACTGAGAGATTAAACCAAAAATAGATTTTTCATCATGTCACGAGATTTTGTTCATGAGCTTCATCAATATACCTGTCCGTGTGTGTGTGTGTGTCCGTGTGTGTGTGTTCGTGTGTGTGTGTGTGTGTGTGTGTGTGTGTGTGTGTGTGTATCTCTGTGTTTGTGTGTGTGTGTGTGTGTGTGTGTGTGTGTGTGTGTGTGTGTGTGTGTGTGTGTGTGTCTGTATGTGTGTGTGTGTGTGTGTGTGTGTGTGTGTGTGTGTGTGTGTGTGTGTGTGTGTTGTGTGTGTGTGTGTGTGTGTGTGTCTCTGTGTGTGTGTGTGTGTGTGTGTGTGTGTGTGTGTGTGTTCTGATGTTCATTTAAGTTAAAGATTAGTTTTATAATAAACAAAACATAATAAATAATCATTAAAAAAATTTATTTTTCTGACCCGAACATGTTGTTTATCTCTGTGGTTTATTGTTGTGCTACTTTTCAACATGTATCACCTTTTACATTCATTTATCACCTGAACCCAGTGTGAAAACACACACACACACACACACACACACACACACACACACACACACACACACACACACACGCTGAGAGAGAAGATGGAGTGTGTGAGAGAGGTTTAGTGCAGGAGGGAGGTAACCTTTATTTTATTTTTAGCTGCAGAATTGAGATGAAGAGCAAAAACACAGTTATTATTCTTTTCTCTGAGTTCGAGTTCACCTTTACAACTGCAGTGTGATAAATCAGTGTGACGACACATCAGTGTGATACGCCAGAGTGATACATCAAAATGACACACAAGAGTCATAAACAAGAGTCACACATCAGAGTGCTATCATTCATACATTATAGTGCATAACAGTGTGCTGTAACACAGCATAGTGTAACACAGCAAACTGTAACACAGCAGAATGTAACACAGCAAACTGTAACACAGCAAACTGTAACACAGCATAGTGTAACACAGCAAACTGTAACAAAGCATAGTGTAACACAGCACACTGTAACACAGCAAACTGTAACACAGCACAGTGTAACACAGCAAACTGTAACACAGCATAATGTAAAACAACATAGTGTAACAAAGCATAGTGTTACACAGCACACTGTAACACAGCAAACTGTAACACAGCATAGTGTAACACAGCAAACTGTAACAAAGCATAGTGTAACACAGCACACTGTAACACAGCAAACTGTAACACAGCATAGTGTAACACAGAAAACTGTAACACAGCATAGTGTAACAAAGAAAACTGTAACACAGCATAGTGTAACACAGCATAGTGTAACACAGCACACTGTAACACAGCATAGTGTAACAAAGAAAACTGTAACACAGCATAGTGTAACACAGCATAGTGTAACACAGAAAACTGTAACACAGCATAGTGTAACACAGCATAGTGTAACACAGAAAACTGTAACACAGCATAGTGTAACACAGCATAGTGTAACACAGCATAGTGTAACACAGCACACTGTAACACAGCATAGTGTAACAAAGAAAACTGTAACACAGCACACTGTAACACAGCAAACTGTAACACAGCATAGTGTAACACAGAAAACTGTAACACAGCATAGTGTAACAAAGAAAACTGTAACACAGCATAGTGTAACACAGCATAGTGTAACACAGCACACTGTAACACAGCATAGTGTAACAAAGAAAACTGTAACACAGCATAGTGTAACACAGCATAGTGTAACAAAGCATAGTGTAACACAGAAAACTGTAACACAGCATAGTGTAACACAGCATAGTGTAACACAGAAAACTGTAACACAGCATAGTGTAACACAGCATAGTGTAACACAGCACACTGTAACACAGCATAGTGTAACAAAGAAAACTGTAACACAGCATAGTGTAACACAGCATAGTGTAACACAGCATAGTGTAACACAGAAAACTGTAACACAGCATAGTGTAACACAGCATAGTGTAACACAGCATAGTGTAACACAGAAAACTGTAACACAGCATAGTGTAACACAGCAAACTGTAACACAGCAGAATGTAACACAGCAAACTGTAACACAGCATAGTGTAACACAGCACACTATAACACAGCAAACTGTAACACAACAGAATGTAACACAGCAAACTGTAACACAGAAGACTGTAATGCAACACACCCGACTGTAACACCAGGATGTAGACGTTCTGCATGTTTACTCCTCTGGGTTTATGGTTTTGGTGTGACACACACATCACTCTGTGAATGAATTCGACCTCGTTTTAATGATTATTTTAGACATTTTATCTTCTGGAGAAATCCACTGTCAGTTGTGTCTGACAACTCTAACATTACACACACACACTGGTCAGGAGACGACCAATCACACAGCTGCTCTCTGTTCATTAAAAACTTCTCATTTTAAATGAAATAAAGCAGTGTTTATTGAAGTTTATTATCAGAATGAATTACACAAAGACCTGATGTACAGCTTCTCATTCTCACACTGTACAATGACATCAACACTCAGACCTCAATATATATCATTCATCTTTTTCTGTATAAAAGACACATTACACAAGCACTCACAACAAACACACCGCCAGCAGTTATAATGAAGGAAATTATTTTCTTAAAGACAGAATTAAAAACAGACCCTGACGTTAATGCTAACGCTAATGTGACAACACGAGTCCTGAGGACCTTCTCAGGCTGAATGATGTTTGTGTTGGGATCAATACTGAAATCAGGACATAAAAACAACATTCAGTACAGAATAGAGTGGAAACATTTCAAGTCTCAGATGAAACATTTAATAGCAAAATATTGTGATCAATAAATCCTGTAATTAAAGCTCAGTGTGAATTATGAAGAAGAAAACACAGTCAAGAAGCGACACTCAGAGTGAGAACGAGTGAGAACGAGTGAGACGCTCATCAGATCCGAGTCTGTAAATAATCCGACTCAGTGGTGTGTATTTACTGCTCCTGCGATGTTTCTGTGCTTCAGGAGCAGAAAAGAATCATTACAGCAAATATTTTGATTATGAATTTATTTCAACCCATTGAGGAGTTTAATTACCCGAGCGTCTCCTCTAATGAGCCTCACGATGAAGCTTTTAAAAACCATAAATACCCACAATGCATCTCTGCTCGTTATCAGATGCTTACAGGCTGATCATGTGATTGAAACAGAAACTTTCTGAAGTGACTGTAGGAGAGTTTTTTAATTATTCATTCGTGTGTCGAAAGACGAGAAGAAGAAAAATCTTTACACGTTTTATTTTTATTTAATGTGCCGATCTCACCGAAAGTCACAGATCTGAAAGACGTGAAGAAAATGTTTGTTTAAAAAGTTGAACTGAATAAAATATCTGAGAAAGAAACTCACATACAGAGAGAACATTCTCCTCAATCCACTGTGAGCTCAGAGCACTGTTTCTGTCTCAGATTCTCTCCTCTAACTCAATTCCATCTCTACAGCCACCTCATGGGCATTATCATCATCATCCTCATTATCATCATCATCATCATCATCATCATCCTCATCATCATTTTCCTCATTATCATCATCATCATCATCAACCTCATTATCATCATCATCATCATCATCGTCCTCATCATCATTTTCCTCATTATCATCATCATCATCATCATCATCATCATCATCATCATCATCATCATCATCATCATCATCATCATCATCATCATCATCATCATCCTCATTATCATCATCATCATCATCAACCTCATTATCATCATCATCAACATCATCATCCTCATCATCCTCATCATCATCATCATCATCCTCATCATCATCCTCATCATCATCCTCATCATCATCAACCTCATTATCATCATCATCAACATCATCATCCTCATCATCCTCATCATCATCATCATCCTCATTCTCATCATCATCATCATCATCCTCATCATCATCCTCATCATCCTCATCATCATCATCATCCTCATTCATCATCATCATCATCATCATCATCCTCATCATCATCATCAACATCATCATCCTCATCATCCTCATCATCATCATCATCCTCATTCTCATCATCATCATCATCCTCATTATCATCATCA
>NC_060903.1:387500-390000 GCF_014805685.1 Silurus meridionalis
GTGTGTGTGTGTGTGTTTTCTCTCTTGTCAGGTGTAAGTGTAACCTCCACGCTGCCTCGTGTGTGTTTGATAAAGGGAAGCTGAGCTGTGAGTGTGAACACAACACCACAGGATCCGACTGTTCACGCTGTAAAAAACACTTTCAGGGCCGAGCGTGGAGCCCGGGGTCCTACCTCCCCATTCCCAAGGGTACTGCTAACGTGTGTGAGTACTGTATACACACACACACACACACACACACACACACACACACAATAAACACTCCTGTACATCGGAATCCTTTCACCACCCAGTGTGTATAAATGTTACATAACTTCATGTAAGATTAAAGTGAAAGAGTTCTTTAAAGGTTCCTCAAATAATTAAATGTTTTTATCCTCCAAATGAGGAACTGTGGAACCTTATCTAAACTGAACACTGCTTCAGAAGAACCTTCAGGAGGTGTAGGAGGTGAGTGCAGGTTGTGTTGCAGTTTTGAGAAAGAGATCAATATTTCTGATTCAGCTAAGACACAGCATGTGTCTCGACGTCTTCACCTTCACACGTCTCATCACAGGATTAAATCCACGTGCTGCTGCTCACTGAGACACTCTGAGATTCCTCACATTCTTCTCAATGTTATTAAAGCAGTGAGATGTTTACACTGGAGATATCTCATCATATCATCACATTAACATCATCAGCATCTTCTCACTGCTATAGGAGTGTGTGATTAAACAGTGTGTGTGTATTAAAGCCTTTAATATCACTTTAGTGTGTGTGTGTGTGTGTGTGTGTGTGTGTGTGTATTAAAGTCTTCACCTCAGTGTGTGTGTGTGTGTGTGTCTCAGACTGACAGCCATTTATTAAAAACTCAATATGAGGGAAAGAGAAATCTCATCATGAACTCACACACTCAATATAAATAATACAACTCCATAAGTCATTCTCTCTCCTCTGTGTGTGTGTGTGTGTGTGTGTGTGTGTGTGTGTGTGTGTGTGTGTGTGCATCACGGCAGCATTAAAGATCAAATGTAAAATATTATTACACCGCGCCCCGGTGGGAAATGAAAATCTGTCTGGTATTTATAGAGAGATTCCTTAAGAGACCAGAGATCCACTGTACAGATGTGGAGCAGATTTTGGCTTTGACCTTTGATGACCTTTATTATTATTAGTATTATTATTATAAAGAATAATAATCACTGATGAAGCGATATTCAGGTTGTTTTTTTTCTCTTCTGAATAACAATAAAACAATAAAACACTCACAAAAGGGAAAGAAAAAGACCTCAGTAGAAATCTTGAAACGCTGCATTCACTTGTTTAGTGCTAACAGCTTCCAGTTAGCATGATGCTAACAGACACAAAGACTTGTCTATATAGAGAGACAGACAGGCAGACAGAGAGACAGACAGAGAGACAGACAAATGGGCAGACAGAGAGACAGACAGGCAGACAGATGGGCAGACAGAGAGACAGGCAGACAGTTGGGGAGACAGACAGATAGAGAGACAGGCAGACAGACAGATAGAGAGACAGGCAGACAGATAGAGAGAGACAGGCAGACAGACAGATAGACAGACAGACAGACAGATAGAGAGACAGGCAGACAGACAGATAGACAGACAGACAGACAGACAGACAGACAGACAGACAGACAGACAGACAGACAGACAGACAGACAGACAGGCAGAATTTTACTATTCAAATAACATCAGATGGCACGTGTAACATACACAGCCCTGGATTTATTATAAACACCTACGTTTATTACCAATAAAACATTTTTGTCTCACAACTGAAACCTGAAACTTTATTTGGTCTTCAATTTCCTGAAATATAAATCCCCACACTGATGCTGTTTGTGTTGTTTCAGGTGTTCAGAGCGCTCCAGCAGGTGAGTCACTGATCATCATTTCCTTCACATTCTATCTGCTTTTTTCCGGCTATTTGTCTGGGTGTCATTTTTTTCTCCTGCCTGCAGGTCGGCTGAACGTCTCGTCTCTTGGAGTAGCGAATCGAAATCGAGGTAAAAAAATTACAATGAGAAATGCAAAACAGAGACGTTACAAAACATCAGCATCAGCAGGGAGGACAGAGGGTTCTATTACACTCAAGCTACACCAACATCATAATGCTAAAGATTCACCTCACACACACACACACACACACACACACACACACACTCTCACACACACAGCGCAGTGTTTGATTAAGACTTTCAGGGCCATGGCGCTCATGTCTGTGACTCTGCACTCCGTTTTAATTGAAAGACGGTCCCTCTGTAATGTCTTGTCCTGTCAGAGGAAGACGAGAGGGGAGAGGAGGAAAGGAAAAAGATGGAGGGATAAAGTAGAGAGACAGGAGAAGAAGCTGCGGGGGTTTAGGGCCATCGATTTGGTGGATTTAGTGAAAGAGCTGATGTGATCCCTCCAGACCTGCAGATACAAAAAAATCACTCGCTTTTAATAAAGCAGAAAAAAGAAATAACAGAGAGAGAGAGAGAGAGAGAGAGAGA
>NC_060903.1:395000-412500 GCF_014805685.1 Silurus meridionalis
AGAGAGAGAGAGAGAGAGAGAGAGAGAGAGAGAGAAGAGGAGTGAGATAGAGAGAGAGAAGAGGAGTGAGATAGAGAGAGAGAGAGAGAGAGAGAGAGAGAGAGAGAGAGAAGAGAGAAGAGGAGAGAGAGAGAGAGAGAGAAGAGAGAGAGAGAGAGAGAGAGAGAGAGAGAGAGAGAGAGAGAGAGGTGAGATAGAGAGAGAGAGAGAAGTGAGATAGAGAAAGAGCGAGAGAGAAGAGAGAGAGAGAGAGAGAGAGAGAGAGAGAGAGAAGAGAGAGAGAGAGAGAAGAGAGAGAGAGAGAGAAGAGAGAGAGAGAGAGAGAGAGAGAGAGAGAGAAGAGGTGAGATAGAGAGAGAGAGAGAAGAGGAGTGAGAGAGAGAGAGAGAGAGAGAAGAGGAGTGAGATAGAGAGAGAGAGAGAGAAGAGGAGTGAGATAGAGAGAGAGAGAGAGAGAGAGAGAGAGAGAAGAGGGTGACAGGAAGAGAAGGATATGGATTATTAAGTCTCTTTATTGTTGTATGAAAGTTAATGTCACTGTGCAGTTTGGACTCTGGTAAGATTCACTCTGGCAGCAGAACTAAAATGGAGAAGCAGAAGGAAACACAGACATGAGGATCTCTGGGATAAGAGACGACCCACCACACCACCATCAACAAACCTGAGTGAACGTGTGAGAGTGAGGAGACGACAGCATCCAAATATCCCAGTTCACCAAACACTCGAAACTTCAGCACAGTTCCTCTGTTTTCCTAAAATAGAAGAGCTTTCATTTGGCACATATACGTTACAGCACAGTGAATTTTTTTCTTCGCATATCCCAGCTTGGTCAGAGCACAGGGTCAGCTATGATACGGCGCCCCTGGAGCACAGAGGGTTAAGGGCCTTGCTTAAGGGCCCAAGAGTGGCAGTTTGGTGATACTGGGGCTTGAACCCCTGACCTTCTGATCAGTAACCCAGTACCTTAATCACTGAGCTCCCACTCCCTCCTGGGTGTGTCCCAATTCTCTAAAATAAAACATCTAAAATATACTACTTTTTTATACGGTGTAGAATCGTGATTCTCAGATTACTGGATAAACAGTAACGAAATGCATTTTAATCACAACTTAATCACAGATTTAAATGAATACTCTTCAAGTTTAATTCTCTACTTAACATGCAGAAGGACAAATATTGATGCTTTATGCAAATTTATGTTTATTATACGTGAAACCAAACTCAACATTGAGCATGAACACTAAATGTTCTTGTTAAAGTTTTAAACTAATGATGGTGTTTTAAATCACGTAAATCATCAGGACACTTTTGCAATGTTTCCACACGGACGGTTTTAATCGCCGGATGTGTGCATCATGGCGGATTTTGGTGCTTATTTGAGATTTGCACATCAGTAAAACAAATGATTAGTAATTGAAAAAATATATAAACGTATATTTTTTTTAGATCTAAGTAAAGAAAGGACAGCGTGAAGAAATGTGTTGCATTGAAGGTTTTAATTTCACCTCTTTTATATAAGCATTTATTTATTTCTATTTTTAATAAAAATGGTCAAACAGAAATGGGAACTGCATTAATCACGTGTTAATAAACATTTTGACAGCTCTAATATATATAAATATTAGTTCAGGATGTATGTAGGGTTCTTTATGTGTAGAGAATGAGTGGTATATAAATGTACAGGCGTATACACGGTGTTTATACAGTGATCTAACGGTGTAGTTTAGAGTTCAGTAGGGTTCAGTACTAAAACCTGTATTTGGTTAAACTCATGGAGTGGAGCGTGAACGTGAGGAAGTACAGTGCACACACTCAACCCATTTTTATGGTAATAAGTATCATGTGATGAAAGGAGCAAAAGATGAGGATGCAGGTTTTTAATCCAAAATAGACTAAAGTAGAACAGACAAGAAGATTTATAATACCAGTATGGAACAAGATCAGAACCAGAACAAAAAGTTTACAATTAAACAGAGACTGAAGGAGAAACTGAGTGTATACTCACAATGTAAATGTGTGTGTGTGTGTGTGTGTGTGTGTGTGTGTGTGTGAGAGAGAGAGAGACTGGAAACAGGTGTGTGTAATCAGTATAGTGTCGTAGCCATGTTTGAAGGCCATGATGTCTGTGGGGAAGTGGTGTATCACATGTTTACAAATAAACATTGGATTAAAACAGATAAACAGGAAACCCGTCTCTTCCTGTCAGGAGGAATTCATCTGCAGCACATGGATGATCACATGCTGACGTTCAGCTCCAAACTTTAAAAAATGTTTTATAGGTAAACATTGTGTGGCCTACACCATGTGAGGAACCTCTACACATCTTTCAACCTGGAGATGTTGGAGGCCAATAGTGAAAGACAAGAGAAGAAAACCTGACACAGACGAGGTGGTGAGGAACATACGGAGGATCCTGATGACTCCAGAAGCCCATCAGGGGCTCTAAGAAAGACATCTGGAGGATCCACGGATCCCACTGCTGAGGAGTAAACACACCTGATCCTACTCCAGTCTTTCACTCTGAGACAGAGGCAGAAGAGTCTCAGAGACCGGCGTGGGACGGGGAAGACAGAGGCTCAGGAAGTTGGAGTGAAGAGTAGAGAAGTGTGAAGAGAAACTTTCAGTTTCTAACTCCTGGATTCTGTACATTATATAATCATTTATTGTGTTCTGAGCTCCTGAGCTTCTCCTCTTTACTGCTCATATATGTGTTCTACTGAAATTAGGAAAATATGAGCAATATACTGTGTGTGTGTGTGTGTGTGTGTGTGTGTGTGTGTGTGTGTGTGTGTGTGTGTGTGTGTGTGTGTAATTATTGCGCTTGTCTTGGAAATAGAGAGAGCGACAGAGAGAGAGATCAGTGAGGAGATGGTGCAGTTTTGCCGAGTCAGAAGAATGAAGTCATCAATAACAGCAGAAGGAGAACTGAAAGAAAATAAAACCACAAACTCAGGAGTTTTCACAAAGGACGAGACACTGGGTACAGAGAGAGAGAGAGAGAGAGAGACAGGTGATAGAGAGAGAGAGAGAGAGAGAGAGAGAGAGAGAGAGAGAGAGAGAGAGAGAGAGAGAGAGAGAGAGAGAGAGAGCGAGAGAGGTGAGAGAGGTGAGAGAGAGAGCAAGAGAGGTGAGAGAGAGAGAGAGAGAGACAGGTGAGAGAGAGAGAGGAGAGAGAGAGACAGGTGAGAGAGAAAACAGGTGAGAGAGAGAGAGAGAGAGAGAGAGAGAGAGACAGGTGAGAAAGAGAGGACGAGAGAGACAGGTGAGAGAGAGAGAGAGAGAGACAGGTGAGAGAGAGAGAGAGAGAGAGAGAGAGAGAGAGAGAGAGAGAGAGAGAGGTGAGAGAGAGAGAGAAAACAGGTGAGAGAGAGAGAGAGAGAGAGAGAGAGAGAGAGAGACAGGTGAGAGAGAGAGGAGAGAGATAGAGACAGGTGAGAGAGAGAGGAGAGAGAGAGAGAGAGAGAGAGGTGAGAGAGAGAGAGAGAGAGAGAGAGAGACAGGTGAGAGAGAGAGAGAGAGAGAGACAGGTGAGAGAGAGAGAGACGTCTCATTATTGAGTGGAATATTAAACTGAATTATTAAATATCTTCTTCTTCTTTTTCTTTCAGCTGCTCCCATTAGGGGTCACCACAGCGGATCATCCGTCTCCATACCACCCTGTCCTCTACATCTGCCTCTTTTACACCAACTACCTGCATGTCTTCCCTCACCACATCCATGAACCTCCTTCTTGGCCTTCCTCTTTTCCTCCTACCTGGTGGCTCCATCCTCAGCATTCTTCTACCAATATAATTCATGTCCCTCCTCTGCACATGTCCAAACCATCTCAATCTCGCCTCCCTCACCTTGTCACCAAAACATCCTACATGCGCTGTCCCTCTAATAAACTCATTTCTAATCTTATCCATCCTCGTCACTCCCAACGAAAACCTCAACATCTTCAGCTCTGCTACCTCCAGCTCCACCTCCTGTCTTTTACTCAATGCCACTGTCTCTAATCCATACAACATCGCAGGTCTCACCACAGTCCTATAAACTTTCCCTTTCATTTTGCAGATACCCTACTATCACAAATCACTCCTGTCACTCTTCTCCACCCACTCCACCCTGCCTGCACTCTTTTCTTCACTTCTCTAACACACTCTCCATTACTTTGCACTGTTGACCCCAGGTACCTGAATTCCTCCACCTTCTGAAGCTCTTCTCCTGCAACCGCACCACTCCACTGCCCTCCCTCTCATTCACACACATGTACTCTGTCTTACTCCTACTGAGTTTCATTCCCCTTCTCTCCAGTGCATATCTCCACCTCTCCAGGCTCTTCTCAACCTGCTCCCTACTCTCACAACAAATCACAATATCATCCGCAAACATCATAGTCCAGGAGACTCCTGTCTGACCTCGTCCGTCAACCTGTCCATCACCACTGCAAACAGGAAAGGGCTCAGGGCCGATCCTTGATGCAGTCCAACCTTCACCCTAAACCAGTCTGTCGTACCTACTGCACACTTCACTGCTGTCACACTGTCCTCATACATGTCCTGCACCACCCTCACATACTTCTCTGACACACCTGACTTCCTCATACAATACCACAACTCCTCTCTTGGCACCCTGTCGTAGGCTTTCTCTAAATCCACAAATACACAATGCAATTCCTTCTGTCCTTCTCTATACTTCTCCATCAACATTCTCAAAGCAAATAAGGCATCTGTGGTGCTCTTCCTCGGCATGAAACCATACTGTTGCTCACAGATGGTCACCTCTTCTCTCAGCCTGGCTTCCACTACTCTTTCCCATAACTTCATGGTGTGACTGATCAACTTAATTCCCCTGTAGTTACTGCAGGTCTGCACATCTCCTTTATGCTTAAAGATCGGTACCAGCACACTCCTTCTCCATTCCTCAGGCATCTTCTCACCTTCCAAAATCCTGTTAAACAATCTGGTCAAAAACTCCACTGCCATCTCTCCTAAACATCTCACGCTTCTACCGGTATGTCATCTGGTCCAACCGACTTTCCACTCTTCATCCTCTTAATCGCTGCTCTCACTTCCTCCTTACTAATCCTATCTACATCCTGCTTCACCAACTCCACATCATCCAACCTTCTCTCTCTCTGATTTTCCTCATTCATCAGCTGCTCAAAATACTCCCTCCACCTTCTCAACACACTCTCCTCACTAGTCAACACATTTCCTCTCCATCCTTTACTGCTCTAACTTGCAGTACATCCTTTCCAGCTCGGTCCCTCTGCCTGGCCAATCTGTATAAATCCTTTTCTCCTTCCTTAGTGTCCAACCTCTCATACAGCTCCTCATATGCCTTTTCCTTGGCTTTCGCCACATCCTCTTAACCTGCTGCCGCATCTCCTTGTACTCCTGCCTACTTTTCTCATCACTCTGTCTATCCCACTTCTGTTTTGCCAACCTCTTTCTCCTTATGCTCTCCTGCACTTCCTCATTCCACCACCACGTCTCCTTGTCTTCCTTTCTATTTCCAGATGTCACACCAAGTACTTTTCTAGCTGCCTCCCTCATCACTCCTGCAGTAGTTGCCCAATCATCCAACACCTCCTTAACACCACTGAGCCTCTCTCTGACCTCTTCCCTGAACCTCACTACACTCTTCCTCCTTCAGTTTCCACCATCTTATTCTTCTTTCAGTCCTCACTCTCCTCCTCTTCTTCTTCGCCTCCAAAACCATCCTACAGACCACCATCCGATGCTGTCTAGCTACACTGTCCCCTGCCAACACCTTACAGTCTCAATCTCCTTCAGGTTGCATCTCCTGCATAGCACATAGTCCACCTGTGTGCACCTTCCTCCACTTTTATACGCCACCCTATGATCCTCCTTCTTCTTAAAATAAGTGTTCACCACTGCCATTTCCATCCTTTTAGCAAAATCTACCACCATCTGCCCTTCCACATTCCTCTCCTTAAAACCATACCTACCCATCACCTCCTCGTCACCTCTGTTCCCTTCACCTACATGCCCATTAAAATCTGCCCCAATCACCAACCGTTCTTTCCTAGGTACACCATCTACCACTTCATCTAATTCACTCCAGAATCTTTCCTTCTCCTCCATCTCACAGCCAACTTGTGGAGCATAGGCACTGATGACATTTATCATCATCCCTTCAACTTCCACCTTCACGATCATCACCCTATCAGAAACTCTCTTCACCTCCACTACACTCTTACTGTACTCTTCCTTCAGAATCACCCCTACACCATTTCTCTTTCCATCCACACCATGATAAAACAGTTTAAATCCACCTCCAATGTTCCTGGCCTTACTCCCTTTCCACTTGGTCTCCTGAACACACAGCATATCTACCTTTCTCCTCTCCATCATATCAGCTCTCTCTCTCCCTTTACCCGTCATAGTACCGACATTTAAAGTACCAACCCTAACCTCCACTCTTCTACACTGCTTCTTTCCCTGCCGTCTCTGTAGACGTCTTCCTCCTCTCCTTCTCCTCCTTCGGCCAACAGTAGCCCAATTTCCACCGGTACCCTGTCGGCTAACGATACCTGTGGCGGTCGTTGTTAACCCGGGCCTCGACCGATCCGGTATGAAATTCTCATTTGTGATCCGCATTTGTGATTTGTGATCCGCATGTTTGATTTGGATGCCCTTCCTAACGCAACCCTCCCCATTTACCCGGGCTTGGGACCGGCACTAAGAGTGCACTGGCTTGTGCCTCCCTAATGGCTGGGTTGAATTATTAAATATATTTAACATATTAATCTCAGTATTTGGTCTGAATTTCTCTCTTCCTCCTCTGATATTAATAAACATGTCCTTATATGGTCACAGCTTCCTGTTTTTTGAAGCTTTTACAGTTAAGATTTTTATAGTTTCTCTTCTTTCATCGCCAGATTATTATTTAATTTTACTCCTTTTTATTCAATTCACTTTCATTTAAACTGTTCCTCTTTGGCTGTAACTCCGCCCCTCTGTTAATATCTCCTCCAATTTGATTATATCCCCGCCCCTCTGACAATAACCCCGCCTCTCTGTTTGGTCACCCAGCCCATCTGGTAAAGACTCCACCCCTTTCTTTCTCAGAGCAGTTTCTGCACATATTTTTTTTGCCACAGTGATGAAAACAGGTCAGTGTGTGTGTGTGGTAAAATAATCAGTCTTTCTGCTCCAGTTCCTCTCATCCTTAGAGACCTCAATCAAACAAACACACAGATTCTACACACAGACAGTGGAGAGACAGAAGGACAGACAGGTGGACATGTTGCAGGAGAATTTGTAGGTAGAGAACTTGTGGATTACATTGTCCTCTTTGCTACTGACACACACACACACACACACACACACACACACACACACATTTACATTTACATTTTGCGGCATTTGGCAGACGCCCTTATCCAGAGCGACTTACAACTGAGCAGGGGAGGGTTTTTTTTTTTTAGGGCTTTTGCTTAAGGGCCCAGCAGTGGCAGCTTGGTGGTGGTGGGATTTGAACCTGTGAACCCTTAACCACTGAGCTACCACCTCCCTATACACACACACACACACACACACACACACACACACACACACACACTGTATAATTGCAAAATATTTTCAGCGTCTATCATCTGATGGCCTTCAGAAATTTGATGTGTGTGTGTGTGTGTGTGTGTGTGTGTATACATGTTTTTTGTTTGTCTTCCCTTGTCCTTTTATTTCCCCCAAGGTGTTTAAAGCAGGACAGGAAACATATTGTAAAGTTGACATAAATGCGTGTGTGTGTGTGTGTGTGTGTGTGTGTGTGTGTGTGTGTGTGTGTGTGTGTGTGTGTGTGTGTGTGTGTGTGACAGAGCTGTATTTTCTAGCACGTTTTCGTTTTTTTTTCTCATCTTCAACTGCTGCTACTTCAGAATAAATTCATCCACCATCTGATCTGTATCTCTCACACACACACACACACACACACACACACACAGACACACACACACACACACACACACACACAGTAGTAACGATGCATTAAAAGCTAATGTGCGCTTATTAGGGTTTAAACACATGCTAACAAATAAATGTATGAGCACAAACTGATATTTTTGATTATAATACAGATCCAGAATAATTTATTTCTACAAAATATTCAAAGAAATAAAAAATACGCTACACAAAAGTATTGGGATGCCTGACTTTCCAGCCATGTGATTCTTAACTAAACTCTTTGCACAAAGTTAAAGGAACACAAATGTATTAGACGTCTTCAGATGCAGGAGCATCAAATTTTGCCTTTACTTAAACTAGTAAACCCAAACCTGCTCCAGCATGACAACGCCCCTGTGCACAAAGCCAGCTCCTGAAGATCTTCTTTACATGGGCTGCACCCCAGGCCTTCTCACCTTCTCACCTACAGAATGGAAATGTGGAATGTGATGTTCTAAAATCACGGTCAGTCCACAAACATTTGGCCATGTAGTGTTTTTCCTGCTGGCTCTTTCTGCATCTCTGAGTCTGAATCTGGAAATATTTTGATATTTCGAGTTTGATTTTGGTGTAAATGTCTTATTAGGTTCAGTAGCGACGGCGTGTTTGTTTTCCGACACAGGACCAGTGTTTTTCTTGCTTGGCCGTGTTTGTGATGGTTTGCAGTGTGAGTGGTTATTAACAGTCATTGTGAGGTAATAAGGTCTTCGAATGCTAGCAGGGAAGCTAACGGCGAGAAATATCAGGAAAAGAAGACGGGGAAATTGAAATGATAGAAAGAGCGCTGATATGGAAATGGAGCAGGTTCACAGCAGACACGCGGGAACGAGCTGCCATGCTGAGCATCTGTAATGAGGTGTGTGTGTGTGTGTGTGTGTGTGTGTGTGTGTGTGTGTGTGTGTGTGTGTGTGTGCGCGCAGGGGTTTATCACATCACAGACAACAAATTACACCTCTAACATTCCTGTGGCTCTCCAGATGCAGAAATCAATCTAAAAAAAATCTCCAACTTCTCAGGTGTGTGTGTGTGTGTATGTATGTATGTGTGTGTGTGAGTGTGTGTGTATGTATGTATGTGTGTGTGTGTGTGTGTGTATGTATGTGTGTGTGTGTGTGTGTGTGTGTGTTTGTATGGATGTATGTGTGTGTGTGTGTGTGTGTGTGTGTGTGTTGTGTATGTGTGTGTGTATGTGTGTGCGTCTGTGTGTGCGTCTGTGTGTGTGTGTGTGTGTGTTGTGTGTGTATATGTATGTGTGTGTGCGTCTGTATGTGTATGTGTGTGTGTATGTGTGTGCGTCTGTGTGAAGGTATATGTGTGTGTGTGTGTGTGTGTGTGTGTGTGTGTGTGTAGGTATATGTGTGTGCGTCTGTGTGTGTAGGTATATGTGTGCGCCTGTGTGTGTGTAGGTATATGTGTGTGCATCTGTGTGTGTGTGTGTGTGTGTGTGTGTGTGTGTAGGTATATGTGTGTGTCTGTGTGTGTAGGTATATGTGTGTGCGTCTGTGTGTGTAGGTATGTGTATGTGTCTGTGTGTAGGTATATATGTGTGTGTCTGTGTGTGTGTAGGTATATGTGTGTGTCTGTGTGTGTAGGTATATATGTGTTTGTCTGTGTGTGTAGGTATATGTGTGTGTGTCTGTGTGTGTGTAGGTATATGTGTGCGTCTGTGTGTGTGTGTGTAGGTATATATATGTTTGTCTGTGTGTAGGTATATATGTGTGTGTCTGTGTGTGTAGGTATATATGTATGCGTCTGTGTGTGTAGGTATATGTGTGTGCGTCTGTGTGTGTGTAGGTATATATGTATCGTCTGTGTGTGTAGGTATATGTATGTGTCTGTGTGTGTAGGTATATATGTGTGTCTGTGTGTAGGTATATATGTGTTTGTCTGTGTGTGTGTAGGTATATATGTGTGTCTGTGTGTGTAGGTATATGTATCGTCTGTGTGTGTAGGTATATATGTGTGTGTCTGTGTGTAGGTATATATGTGTTTGTCTGTGTGTGTGTAGGTATATATGTGTGTGTCTGTGTGTGTGTAGGTATATATGTGTGTGTCTGTGTGTGTGTAGGTATATGTGTGTGCGTCTGTGTGTGTGTATATTTGACGTCACAGTGATGATGTGTTTTGATTGGTTATCACTATGGTGATAAATGTCTTACACTTTACACAGATACACCCGATGAGAGAGACAGACAGATGTGATGTCAGAACTCTAATGTACAAACACAGATGTGTGAAGGTGACGTTCTAATACTCCAGCGAAGCTCTGCCCCTAAAGCCCCGCCCCTTACTTCACGCTGTCCTGGTCACCTTAAACGCTACAGGATGCCAATACTTTTACACATTTCCCTTATCATATAAATGACATTCGCTTTCATATTTTAACCATGTGATTTATTTTTCTCCAACAAGAACACCACAGTAACATCTCCTGCTTCTAGGGCTGTGATCTTCCTCTTCTTCTTTTTCTTCTTCTTCTTCTTTTTCTCCTTCTGCTTATTCTCTTCTTGTTCTCCTTTTTCTTCTACTTGTTCTGCATCGTGTTCTTATTTTTCTTGTTCTCCCTTTATTCCTTCTTGTTCTTGTTGTTAATGTTCTTCTCCTTCTTTTTTCTTCTTGTTCTTTATTTTCCTTTAGTTCTCTCACTCCTCCTTGTTCTTCTTCTTAAATTTGAGGTAACCCTCCTCTTCCTCTCAGGTGTGGTCTCTGCACCCCAGCTAGGAATAAACCCTCAGCACACTTCCATAAGCGGTTTCTGCTTCAGAGCACATGGAGAACAGGGGAAGGAACGAGAGAAGAGCAGGGATGGAGAGAGTGGGGGAGAGTGATGTGAGCAGCAGGCTGTGACCAGGTGAGCTCAGGCGTGGAGCTGGATGATCTACGCTCTCTGATTTGTTTTATTTTGTGTGAAGTGCCACTGAGCTGCTAATCAGGCTGTTTAATCTTCAGAGCAGGAGCAGAACTGCAGATAAACAGAAATATGGATCCCTGAGCTATGATTACGCAGCACACGGCTGCAACATCACCATCCATCTGCAAGGCTTTATTTCATCTCAGCACCACCCACTGTTTACTCCACCGGGTTATCACATCCATCTCCATCACACGCTTTAACTAGTGCCACCAGCTCCCAGACTGTGAGAAGATTAGGATAAATAAATCTGGGATCTGGTTTAGGGTCGAAGCTTTAGCAGCTACACAAGTCTTCATGAAGAACATCGTAGTGCTTAATAACAACCAAGTTAAAACCTGACAGAAGAAACTTTCATCATTTATATCAGCTAAACTTGGGGGCAGAAGATACACTCACATGGGCTCTCTGGGTGTAAGTTGTGGTTCTGAGGGTTTAATGAAGGTTCTGTTGATTAACTGGAGGTTCTTGGGGTTTAATGAAGGCTCTAAACTTCTAAATGAAGAGATGATTCAGGAGATGAAGCTGCTGAAGCTGCTGAGTAAATATAACGTTGTGTACATTCCCGAGTGAAATCTCTATCATGTGGGACAATGAATGTGTTTTATACAAACCATGCAGTAAACCAGAATCTGATCTCTTCCCTCATTACACACGTTCCTTCTACCTGCTCCATTACATTTCACCAGTCTATAAACATCATACTTCATTCTTATAAGGAGCTCTAGATCACTGTATGTGTTTAATATGATTATATTTTAATTAAAAGCGCATCATTAAACATCAGGAAGGTATTACTGTACATTTCATCTATTATTTATTCATTTACAGAACTTCTCTGATGCTCAGATGTTTCCAGTGTAATGAGTATTATTAGTTAAATATTGAATACATAAATATATAAAAATAAGGATCATGTTTCCTCTCTGTGTTTCATTTTCTTGATGTTTCGTTGGTGTGAATGTGAAGAGCAGAAAAATAGCCCTGAAACAGGGCTGATATGAGGTCGTGTGACGCCCCCATGTGGACATTCTATCAATCACATCTGTCTAATTACAGTAAGGAGAATCACAGAGCGTTGGAATTAGAACCCCAATAATATCTCTCTATTATTCTCAATCTCTCTCTCTCTCTCTCTCTCTCTCTCTCTCTCTCTCTCTCTCTCTCTCTCTCTCAATTGTAGAAGGAACTTGTTTTTTGGGACCAATTCATTTTTATTCATTTTTATTTGTATAGTGCTTTTAACAAACTTCTGTACCAGTATGATCCTCCACGCCTACTTAGATCAAAAGGTGCAGGCTATTTGTTGGTACCTCAAATAATGAAGACTCCAGCAGGGGGCAGATGTTTCACTTATAAACCCCACAGTTATGGAACAACCTTCCAATCAGTGTTCGAGACTCAGACACAGTCTCAGTGTTCAAGTCGAGGCTGAACACATATTTATTTATTCAAGTCTTTTATCAGTAGAATTTTCTTAGGTAAAGATCTTACGTCTTGTTCTGCCCCACCTTGGGACCGTGTTCCTCCCTCCCTAGGGTCTTGTTCCGCCCACCCTGAGGTCTTGTTCCGCCCATCTTGCTCAAACATCTGAATATTTTCTGATCAGCAACTACTATTCAACACAGTCACGATTTATTTTTCCAAAATAAAGAATAAACTATTGTGATATAAAATGAAATATAGCAACTCACATCTCGCTGGGTTACTGGTTTTATAGTAAATACCTTTATATTTCTTTATAACAGATTTTATTCAATGATAAAATGAGAACATGTCTTTAGGAGGTTGTAGTAGTTTTTTTGTCTTATAAAGAAATAAAATTACATTAATTTTGTGATTTGTTTACCGCATGTGTAAGAATAATGTGTAAAGACCTAAATATCAGACTGATAACTTGAGCATATAGTTTCAGACTGATTTTATTAACGAGTTATTGTTAAGTTATTAATGTTTATAAGTTTTCAATGGTTATGGATGAATTATGGATTAGTTCTTCTTTTTCTTCTTCTTCTTCTTCTTCTTCTTCTTCTTCTTCGGTTTCTCCCATTAGAGGTATTCAAGTCAAGTCAAGTCAAGTCAAGTCAAGTGGCTTTTATTGTCATTTTTACTATACACAGTGGTACACAGTACACAGTAAAAACGAAACAACGTTCCTCCGGAACCCTGGTGCTACACAAAAACAACAAAACAACATAAAGTGCATCGAGTGCAGCCTGGTGCAAACAGTGCAAACAAAAGAACAGTACAGACAGACAGAGTGCAGACAGACAACACAAGACAAGACAAAAGACAAAAACCAAGTATAGCGCCGACTAGTAAACCTACTGTATACTTACATATACAGTACTGTGTGAGGTGAATGTAAAAACACATTCACAGCGGATCATCAATCTCCATACCCCCCTGTCCCGCATGTCTTCCCTCACCTCATCCATAAACCTTCTCCATGGTCTTCGTCTTTTCCTCCTTCCTGGTGTCTCTATCCTCAGCATTCTCCCACTGATATACCCCATGTCCCTCCTCTGCATATGTCCAAACCATCTCAGTCTCACCTCCCTCACCTTGTCTCTAAAACGTCCTACATGCACTGTTCCTCTAATAAACTAATTTCTAATCCTGTCCATCGTCGTCACTCCCAATGAACATCTCAACATCTTCAGCTCTGCTACCTCCAGCTCCACCTCCTGTCTTTTACTCAATGCCACTGTCTCTAAACCTACAACATCTCAGATCTCACCACAATGCTAATGTATAAACTTAAAAACTTAAAAAAAAAGAGTTTATAGCACTAAGAGTCTGACTTGTGCAACCCTTATGGCTGGGTTATGTTTATTGATGAGTTATTGATGTTTATTTCATTTATTGATGAGTTATTGATGTTTATTTGATTTATTGATGAGTTATTGATGAGTTATTGATTAGTTATTGGTGTGTATTGAGTTATTAATGAGTTTTGGAGTAATTTATGTTTATTGCCTTGTTAACAGTTAGCTTCAAGTTCCTGACAGGAACGCGCCTATGACGTCACTGCAATTGTTCCCTCTGATCTGTGCCGCCTGCGCGTGCCGATAAGCTTCACGTGAGCGGGTTCTGTCACTACCGGTCTGTACTGACAGCGAACGGAGCACAAACGGACCAATCGGATTACAGGACCGCTCTCGGGTTTACCCAATCACGAAGTGAAAGGGGCGGGGCGTACGTGTTCTTTTCCCGATCAGAGCGATTCCTGCTTTATTTGGATTAGTCAGTTAGCATTAGTTCTGGAGTCTGTGGAAGATTTACTCTGTGACATGGACACGAACAACATCGGAGTGGTTCGGATGAACTCGGATTAACTCGAATCTGTGCTTCAACACACAACTTACAGTTCACATTAATATTAATAATCATTCAGGGAGTGGTAGCGCGTCGCGCGCTGATATAAACACGCTAACAGGCTAACTATCTGCACTGAGGTGAGTTCCGGAACTGTGGGAACTGTTAGAACCGGGAACTGTTAGAACCGGGAACTGTTAGCAGTGTTCTTTATGATCACCTTTTCCACAGATACTAAAGAACATGGAGTTCAGTGTGAGGAGACTGGCGGCGGACGCTGGAACTTTCCTCAGCCGTGCTGTTCAGGTACACACCACACACCACATACCACATACACACACATACACCACACACACCACACCACACCACACACACACACACACACACACCATACACACACACACCACATACCACACACACACACACCATACACACACATACACACACACACATATACCACACACACATACCATACACACACCATACACACACATACCACACACACACCACACACCACACACACACCATACACACACACACACATATACCACACACACACACCATACACACACACACATACCACACACACACACACACACCACACACACACACCACACACACACATACCACACACCACACCATACACACACACACATACCATACACACCATACACACATACACACCACACACACACATACACACACATACACACCATACACCATACACACACACACACACACACACACACATATACACACATACACATACACACACACACACACATATACACATACACACATATACACACACACATACCACATACACACACACACACCATACCACATACACACCACACACACACACACACACACCATACACTACATACACACACCATACACACACCATACACTACATACACACACCATACACACACACACACCACATACACACCACACATACACCACATATACACACACACGTGTGAGAGAGAGGGTGTGTATGAGTATGGGTGTGTGTATGAGTGTATTTTTAAATAAATCATTGTTTATTAGTGAATTCTCTCAAATGTTTGATGTTGTTTGATGTTGAAGTTTACGGAGGAGAAACTGGGCCAGGCGGAGAAAACCGAGTTAGACGCTCACCTGGAGAACCTTCTGCTCAAATCCGAGTCAACAAAACACTGGACAGAGAGAATCCTGAAGCAGACGGAGGTGTTACTGCAGCCCAATCCCAGTAAGAGTCGAACACAACACTGACACACTGTCACTTCTCTCCTGAGTGTGTGTGTGTGTGTGTGTCTGAACAGCACTGGCAGAAATATCAGTAAAAATCTGTAGGATTTTTTATCATCTGATCGTTTCACTCTGATTAAACACGTTGTAATATTTAATAGTTAGTTATTAGATTCTGGATGATTCCAGATCTTCAGTGTTCCTGTAATCGGAGTGAACCTCAGTGAAGACCTGTGTTTGGTCTGTACACACACTCGTGTTCAACATGTCTCAGGAGATAATAAGCAGTAGACACTGATCACAGACAAACTACGTTTGTGTGTAGGACACGAGGACTGAGCGGTAACGTGGTTAATGAGTGGCGTGAGGTGATCATGTGATCCGCTTTCTGTTAATAAATCTGATTTGTGTGTTTCTGAACAGACATGAGGATGGAGGAGTTTCTGTACGAGAAGCTGGACAGGAAAATCCCGACACGTGTCAACAACCACGAGCTGCTGGGGGAGTGCATGATTGACGCAGGCCACGAGCTCGGGCCCGGAACTGCATACGGTGAAAAACATTTACATGTCAGGTCACGTCTCTCAGGTCACGTCTGATCATTTACATGTCAGGTCACGTCTCTCAGGTCACGTCCGATCATTTACATGTCAGGTCACGTCTGGTCATTTACATGTCAGGTCACGTCTGTCAGGTCACGTCTGATCATTTACATGTCAGGTCACGTCTGTAGGGTCACGTCCGATCATTTACATGTCAGGTCACGTCTGGTCATTTACATGTCAGGTCACGTCTGTAGGGTCACGTCTGATCATTTACATGTCAGGTCACGTCTGATCTGTTATACACATGGACATACTACATTTAGCGTATTATGTATTACTTGTCTCTACACAATTCTGTGTTTTATAGATAAGTGAAAACATGCGTGCGTGTGTGTGTGTGAGGGATATTAATGTGCTTGATTTCACACGTCATTGTAGCAGCTCACTCACAGGGACGTACACGTGTCAGATTAAAGAGAGAGACTCGCACTGCTACAGAAAGACATTGCAGCTGCTACACTGTATGGCCGAAAGTTTGTGGACACCTGACCATAATATTGGTGTTTCTTTTTTAACATCTCATTCCACATTCAGTCTTCATCTGCTGTTATAATAAGCTCCACTCTTCTGGGAAGATGTTCAACTACATTTTGTGGAGATTCATTTACCCACAAGGTTGATAGTAAAGTCAGGTACTGATGGAGGTAAGAAGGTCTGGGATGCAGTCAGTGTTTAAATTCATCTTAATGGTGTTCAATAGAGTTGGAGCTCTATAGCAGGATATCTTCCACTCCAACCCATGGAAAGCAGATCTTTATGGAGCTGGCTTTGTGCCCAAGGGCATTGTCATGCTGGAGCAGGTTTGGGTCTCCTGGTTCAAGTGAAGGGAACATTTAATCATCCAAAGACGTCCAGTATAACTGTGGGACCACTCTGTGGGACCTGTTTGGAGAAGAAACACATGGGTGGAAAAGTGAGGTGTCTTGATACTTTTGGCCGTACAGTGTGTAATGTGATTTGAGAACAGGAAGTCGTTTCACTGAAGCTGAAGTTCTGTGTAACAAGGCTGATGTGTGGTGGTTTCAGGTAGTGCTCTGATTAAATGTGGAGAGGTGGAGAAGCAGCTTGGCAGCTCTGAGCGAGAGTTCCTCCAGAGCTCAGCCATCAACTTCCTTACACCCTTCAGGAACTTCATCGATGGAGATTATAAAACCATCTTGGTGAGCAGCTTAGTTTCTACAGTTATCTATCAGAAGTTCTACAACAAATCTACAACATTTCGTTCTAACCCTAACCCTAAACAACCCCACCCCTACACCTCAAACAACCCCACCCCTACACCTCCAACAACCCTACCCCTACACCTCAAACAACCCCACCCCTACACCTCCAACGACCCCACCCATTACACCTTCAACGACCCCAACAACCCCACCCCTACACCTCAACAACCCCACCCCTACACCTCCAACAACCCCACCCCTACACCTCCAACAACCCCACCCCTACACCTCCAACGACCCCACCGTTACACCTTCAAC
>NC_060903.1:417500-435000 GCF_014805685.1 Silurus meridionalis
GTTCACCGAGCCTAAACGAGCTGCGTAATTCTTGCGGCCCAAGGCAAGCGCGCGTGCTCTATGACTACGACGCTGCATGCAGCAGCGAGCTCTCCCTACTGGCTGATGAGGTGACACACACATACACACACACACACACACACACTTTCATTTTATATGTATTATAAAAACTAGACTTGTCCACCAGGGGGCGATCAAACTTTCTCTTAGAACTATATTTAAATCACTTATTTAAAATAAACCTTACTCTCTCTCACACACACACACACACACACACACACACACACACACACACACACACTGTACTGTTTTTATTAGACTTGACCACCAGGGGGCGATCAAACCTTTTCTTAAATGTAACTCATAGGAAAATACAACATTTAGAACAATCTCTCTTTCTCACACACACACACACACACACTTATAAATTCCTCCATTGGTGTGTAATAAGTGTGTATGTTGTGTGTCAGGTGATCACAGTGAGCAGCAAGCCGGGGATGGATTCTGATTGGCTGATGGGGGAGAGAGGACATCAGAAAGGCAAAGTTCCAATCACCTACCTGGAGCTTCTCAACTGAGATAGAACACACACACACTCACACACACACACACACACACACACACCCAGCCTGTTTGTCATTTTCAGTATTTGTGCCTTTTTAACTCTTAGGGTTACTCTCTTAATGTGCCATTTAAGTTAATTTTATACTCCGTGTGTGTGTGTGTGTGTGTGTGTGTGTGTGTGTGACTGATCCCCAGGGTTGTGACCTGTTTTAATGCTTTATATCTGTACCAGGTGTTTATGCCAAATGTAATATTACTGTGTGTGTTGGTGTGAGAGGACATTATTATTATGATTGTAAAACACACCCTTGGTCATAACAATATTAAAGTAATTAGAACAGAACGAACACTGCAGATTTGTGTTTAAACTGTGAATATAAAGAAAATCCTTACAACACAGTCTCCTCTGTGTGTGTGTGTGTGTGTGTGTGTGTGTGTGTGTGTGTGTGTGTGTGTGTGTGTGTGTGTGAGCAAGAGAGATTATGCAGTGACTTGAGACAGGTTTGTTCTGAAACCCACCCACTCTCTCCACATGAAACAGTTCAGGAGAATGAAGTGCAGAGCAGTAAAGAGCTTCTGGAGGTTGTGATGGAGGAATGAGGAACTGGTGAGGAGCCGTGGAGGTGAATCTGAGGGCAGTTCATTGTTTCAACAGGCAAATAATTTGGCAGCATTTTTTTCTTTTTTTAATTTTTGATTTCAATATTAAATAATAGATATTTATTTATTTTTTTATAGCGGTTTAAATGTAAACTGTTGATCTTTTTAGTTGATTTTAGTTTCAGTTTTTCCGGGAGAGGGTTTTATTTTTGGAGGATTTCACTGGGTCTGTGTTTATTTTGGTATTTGTACTAATTGTATGTATGGAAGGAGTCTCCTGTGTCAGAAGTTTGTAACAGTTCGAGGAAAAGGCAGTAACCCAAAGTTTTGTGTATCTTCAGTACAGAGAGATTTACACTCCTATACTGTTACTATGGAAACACAAAGAGCTGCAGATTTTATATATAAAAAATAGATCTATATATAGCGAGAGATATGTATGGTTTATAGAGTGTTTATATCTGCACTAATGTATGCAGTGAAAGAGGGATGAACCCTGGTGGTTCCTGCTGTGTGAGGCTGCAGATCAGACAGGTGAAGGTGATCTCAGTGAGGACCCGAGGCCTCGTTACATCATTAAACCGTTTATTTCTCATTAGAACACTGTTTTCTCAGTGAAACTCCTTTATGTATATTTGTATTTACAGTGAGTGAGCGATCACACAGCAGTTCGTGTTCAGGTCTGTCCGTGTTCACGGCGAGCTGCACGTCAGGGTTCTGCACGTCAGAGTTCTGCACGTCAGGGTTCTGCACGTCAGGGTTCTACACGTCAGTTCTGCACATCAGGGTTCTGCACGTCAGGGTTCTACACGTCAGGGTTCTGCACGTCAGGGTTCTGCACGTCAGGGTTCTGCACATCAGAGTTCTGCACGTCAGGGTTCTGCACGTCAGAGTTCTACACGTCAGGGTTCTGCACGTCAGGGTTCTGCACGTCAGGGTTCTGCACGTCAGGGTTCTGCACGTCAGGGTTCTGAAACGAGGACGACGCGCAAACCTATAAACATCCAAGTGACCATTCAGACAGAAAGGAAACTCTTTTTTTGTCATTTCAGAAATCAAAACAATACAGTGATAATCTGAACAGTGTCCAACATACACACACACACACACACACACAGAGACACACACACACAGTATCAAATGCTGTACAAATCCAGTGAAAATAAATGTAGAAAAAACCCATGAGGACTGAAGCGTGCTGGAGGACATGCAGCAGCGGTCTCAGTGGTCTCAGTAGTCACGTGTGTTAGCAGACATGCCGCCGTTTCAGCCTCGGGTTTCAGTCTCAGTTGTAACCGAGTCATAAAGTGCATTCACACTGAAACATTAAACAAGAAAAAGTATCTTGAACAGAAACAGATTTAGGCACCAGGAGAGGGAGGAGGCATGCGGCGTTCCCTGGAAGCGGAACGGGGGAGGAGCATTGATTCTGCCCTCAGGATGGAGCTGATTTAAGAAGGAGATTAAACACTGCACTGTAAAGATCACAGTGTTTGCTGTATGAGAGATGAGGTTCACACGCGGGCTGGAGATGGCCTTGATTACATTGGGTTCGTGTATATTCATTTCCTGAACGGCGTCAGCCGCCCGATGTTGTGCCAGAAGTTCCTGCGCTTGGGTTCGGCGAGTACGATGACTTGCTGCGGCAACGCCGACGGTTTCTGTCGCAACAGCAGGTCATAATACGGACGAGTGGCCGCTAAAGACAGAGAGAGAGAAGGGAAAGGTCATGAGTGCAAAGATCTTCATCACTCAGGAGAAGACACCAGAGTTTAATCAGCATGTGAGTAAAAGCAGGGAACAGCGTGCGATGGTTATGAGGTCAAAGATCATGGTTCTCAATCCTTCAGTGCACTGGGAACGCTGGAGGGGGAACACGAGCACAGGTGAACAGAGAGAGCAGGTAAATTAGTACTTATCGTCATTAAATGGAAAAATCGTACGTTTGGGGACCACCTGTACACGGCTTTTTGGACATGGTGTTATTTTTATAATGAAGGTCATCCTGTGAACTCCCACAATGCACTGCAGTACCTTACAGTCCAGACGAGCAGCAGTTCTATAGACTATATATGAGAAGGTTATTAGTGGTTACAGAGCAGCGGAGGGAAAATATCAGGAATATAATCAGTGTTTTAGTTTATACTGTTCTATATTGTAGTTTGGACAGTAAATGTTGCTGGTTTAAAGATTCTGCAGTAAATAAATAAAAGTGTAAATACTGTAGGTTATTATTATGCGGTTATTATCATGTCATTGCAGTGTTTATTAAACACCTGTTATAATTACCCCTAGTCTATTGGAGCAGGTCTCTACTCTGAGAGGAGACCCAGGAAATGGCCCTGCGCAGAACACCAGGGGGCGCTATAACTTCAGGAAGTGGGGAAGAAGAGAAGTCAGGCCCAGGGGATTCTGTGTAATGTAGGCTCTTGGAGCTTTTGGAGCGCAGAAGTGGGGCTTTAAGAGCCAGGAGGTGGTGAAGAGCTGAATCATGACGGAGAGAAAGAGCACAGAGATCACATCAACACCACTACAGGAGAAAAAGTGTGTGTGTGTGTGTGTGTGTGTGTGTGTGTGTGTGTGTGATATACTGTTGTATCTTTATAAAGAAAAATTAACTTATTTTGTAAAACAGCATCACTTTGATATGTACACAGACGATGTAGCACGTAAAGGCGACATGTAGAGCGTGTAATTGACGTGTGTAATGCGTAAAGGTCATGCGTGTAAAGCTTGAAGGTGGCACGTGTAAATTGTAAAGGTGATGCGTGTAATGCGTAAAGGTGACATGTGTAGAGCGTGTATGTGACGCGTGTAATGCGTAAAGCTGACACGTGTAGAGCATGTAAGTGACGTGTGTAAAGCGTGTATGTGACGCGTGTAATGCGTAAAGCTGACACGTGTAGAGCATGTAAGTGACGTGTGTAGAGCGTGTAGGTGACGCGTGTAATGCGTAAAGGTGACGTGTGTAGAGCGTGTATGTGACGCGTGTAGAGCGTGTAGGTGACGCGTGTAATGCGTAAAGCTGACACGTGTAGAGCATGTAAGTGACGTGTGTAGAGCGTGTAGGTGACGCGTGTAGAGCGTAAAGGTGTAGAGCATGTAAGTAACGTGTGTAGAGCGTGTGGGTGATGCGTGTAGAGCGTGAAGGTGACGTGTGTAGAGCGTAAAGGTGTAGAGCATGTAAGTAACGTGTGTAGAGCGTGTGGGTGATGCGTGTAATGTGTAAAGTTGATGCATGCAGAGCGTGTATGATCACCTTTGGGTTTTCCAGCTGGAGGAGTTTTGGAGACGTTCTGCATGGCCTGTTTCTTCTGCATGTCTGTGATGGAAAATCCTGTGAAGAGACCAAATATTTAATATTTAATCTTGGATATAAACCAGTCAGATCTTCTGTGTAGGTGAGATTCTGCTCCGATTGGCTGATTCAAGTGAAAACAGAAGTCATTATTTTTGTTATTGTGAAGTTTCATATGAACATGCGGCTGATGTCTCACCCGTGTCTCGGTCGTGTTGGACCTGCTGTCTCTCGTCGCTGAAGGCTCGGAGCCAGCGCTGCTTCAGCTCGGGTTTTTTAGCACACAGGAGATGAATCTCTGCTCCATCTGCAGATATTAACTTCACCGTGTTCTTCACCGTCACATTCAGATCTTTATCTTTTCCATCTTCCACATCCACCACCTCCATCTGGTCCATGTCCAGGCGTCCTTTATAATATAAAATGTCTCTCCGGAGCAGATCCTGGACATTAAACAGCATTTTAATGCAATAATGTTTTAATATTCAGAGTTCTGCCCTGAATCTGGTACATTTTCTCTCCATGTGTGATGGAAACACTCGTGTGTTTGTGTGAGAAGAAGAACTTCCTGTACTCACCTTTTTGCAGAAGACCAGCTGATGATCAAACAGGAAGAACATGCGCTGTTGACCTTTAGCCTGAGGCTGGGAGATTTTGGTTAAATCTCCTGAGAAAATCAGATCAGAGCTCCGACTCAAAACGTCCTCACCCTGAGAAGAATCCAACACACACCCTGTCATATCTACAGTATGGGATCTTCGTCATTGTCATCATGTGTGTTGTGGTGTGTGTTGTTGTGATGTGTGTTGTGGTGTGTGTGTTGTGATGTGTGTTTTGTGATGTGTGTGTGTGTGTGTGTTGTTGTGATGTGTGTGTGTGTGATGTGTGTGTGTTGTTGTGATGTGTGTGTTGTGATGTGTGTCGTGGTGTGTGTGTTGTGTGTGTGTGTGGTGTGTGTTGTGGTGTGTGTTGTGATGTGTGTGTGTGTGTTGTGTGTGTGTGTGTGTGATGTGTGTGTTGTGTGTGTGTTGTGACGCGTGTAATGCGTAAAGCTGACACGTGTAGAGCATGTAAGTGACGTGTGTAGAGCGTGTAGGTGACGCGTGTAATGCGTAAAGCTGACACGTGTAGAGCATGTAAGTAACGTGTGTAGAGCGTGTAGGTGACGCGTGTAATGCGTAAAGCTGACACGTGTAGAGCATGTAAGTGACGTGTGTAGAGCGTGTAGGTGACGCGTGTAATGCGTAAAGCTGACACGTGTAGAGCATGTAAGTGACGTGTGTAGAGCGTGTAGGTGACGCGTGTAATGCGTAAAGCTGACACGTGTAGAGCATGTAAGTGACGTGTGTAGAGCGTGTAGGTGACGCGTGTAATGCGTAAAGCTGACACGTGTAGAGCATGTAAGTGACGTGTGTAGAGCGTGTAGGTGACGCGTGTAATGCGTAAAGCTGACACGTGTAGAGCATGTAAGTGACGTGTGTAGAGCGTGTAGGTGACGCGTGTAATGCGTAAAGCTGACACGTGTAGAGCATGTAAGTGACGTGTGTAGAGCGTGTAGGTGACGCGTGTAATGCGTAAAGCTGACACGTGTAGAGCATGTAACGTGTGTAGAGCGTGTAGGTGACGCGTGTAATGCGTAAAGCTGACACGTGTAGAGCATGTAAGTGACGTGTGTAGAGCGTGTAGGTGACGCGTGTAATGCGTAAAGCTGACACGTGTAGAGCATGTAAGTGACGTGTGTAGAGCGTGTAGGTGACGCGTGTAATGCGTAAAGCTGACACGTGTAGAGCATGTAAGTGACGTGTGTAGAGCGTGTAGGTGACGCGTGTAATGCGTAAAGCTGACACGTGTAGAGCATGTAAGTGACGTGTGTAGAGCGTGTAGGTGACGCGTGTAATGCGTAAAGCTGACACGTGTAGAGCATGTAAGTGACGTGTGTAGAGCGTGTAGGTGACGCGTGTAATGCGTAAAGCTGACACGTGTAGAGCATGTAAGTAACGTGTGTAGAGCGTGTAGGTGACGCGTGTAATGCGTAAAGCTGACACGTGTAGAGCATGTAAGTAACGTGTGTAGAGCGTGTAGGTGACGCGTGTAATGCGTAAAGCTGACACGTGTAGAGCATGTAAGTAACGTGTGTAGAGCGTGTAGGTGACGCGTGTAATGCGTAAAGCTGACACGTGTAGAGCATGTAAGTGACGTGTGTAGAGCGTGTAGGTGACGCGTGTAATGCGTAAAGCTGACACGTGTAGAGCATGTAAGTAACGTGTGTAGAGCGTGTAGGTGACGCGTGTAATGCGTAAAGCTGACACGTGTAGAGCATGTAAGTGACGTGTGTAGAGCGTGTAGGTGACGCGTGTAATGCGTAAAGCTGACACGTGTAGAGCATGTAAGTGACGTGTGTAGAGCGTGTAGGTGACGCGTGTAATGCGTAAAGCTGACACGTGTAGAGCATGTAAGTAACGTGTGTAGAGCGTGTAGGTGACGCGTGTAATGCGTAAAGCTGACACGTGTAGAGCATGTAAGTAACGTGTGTAGAGCGTGTAGGTGACGCGTGTAATGCGTAAAGCTGACACGTGTAGAGCATGTAAGTGACGTGTGTAGAGCGTGTAGGTGACGCGTGTAATGCGTAAAGCTGACACGTGTAGAGCATGTAAGTGACGTGTGTAGAGCGTGTAGGTGACGCGTGTAATGCGTAAAGCTGACACGTGTAGAGCATGTAAGTGACGTGTGTAGAGCGTGTAGGTGACGCGTGTAATGCGTAAAGCTGACACGTGTAGAGCATGTAAGTGACGTGTGTAGAGCGTGTAGGTGACGCGTGTAATGCGTAAAGCTGACACGTGTAGAGCATGTAAGTGACGTGTGTAGAGCGTGTGGGTGATGCGTGTAATGTGTAAAGTTGATGCATGCAGAGCGTGTATGATCACCTTTGGGTTTTCCAGCTGGAGGAGTTTTGGAGACGTTCTGCATGGCCTGTTTCTTCTGCATGTCTGTGATGGAAAATCCTGTGAAGAGACCAAATATTTAATATTTAATCTTGGATATAAACCAGTCAGATCTTCTGTGTAGGTGAGATTCTGCTCCGATTGGCTGATTCAAGTGAAAACAGAAGTCATTATTTTTGTTATTGTGAAGTTTCATATGAACATGCGGCTGATGTCTCACCCGTGTCTCGGTCGTGTTGGACCTGCTGTCTCTCGTCGCTGAAGGCTCGGAGCCAGCGCTGCTTCAGCTCGGGTTTTTTAGCACACAGGAGATGAATCTCTGCTCCATCTGCAGATATTAACTTCACCGTGTTCTTCACCGTCACATTCAGATCTTTATCTTTTCCATCTTCCACATCCACCACCTCCATCTGGTCCATGTCCAGGCGTCCTTTATAATATAAAATGTCTCTCCGGAGCAGATCCTGGACATTAAACAGCATTTTAATGCAATAATGTTTTAATATTCAGAGTTCTGCCCTGAATCTGGTACATTTTCTCTCCATGTGTGATGGAAACACTCGTGTGTTTGTGTGAGAAGAAGAACTTCCTGTACTCACCTTTTTGCAGAAGACCAGCTGATGATCAAACAGGAAGAACATGCGCTGTTGACCTTTAGCCTGAGGCTGGGAGATTTTGGTTAAATCTCCTGAGAAAATCAGATCAGAGCTCCGACTCAAAACGTCCTCACCCTGAGAAGAATCCAACACACACCCTGTCATATCTACAGTATGGGATCTTCGTCATTGTCATCATGTGTGTTGTGGTGTGGTGTGTGTGTTGTTGTGATGTGTGTTGTGATGTGTGTTGTGATGTGTGTTTTGTGATGTGTGTGTGTGTGTGTGTGTGTGTGTGTGTGTGTGTGTGTACTTGTGCTGAGGGTTGGTGTATTTGAGGAGCTCACGCGCGTCACTACTACTGACACACCCTCACGCGCGTCACTACTACTGACACACCCTCACGCGCGTCACTACTACTGACACACCCTCACGCGGCGTCACTACTACTGACACACCCTCACGCCACTACTACTGACACACCCTCACGCGGCGTCACTACTACTGACACACCCTCACGCGCCACTACTACTGACACACACCCTCACGCGGCGTCACTACTACTGACACACCCTCACGCACATCATTACTACTGACACACCCTCACGCGCCACTACTACTGACACACCCTCACGCGCGTCACTACTACCGACAAGCACACCCTCACGCACATCATTACTACTGACACACCCTCACGCACATCACTACTGACACACACACCCTCACGCCACTACTACTGACACACACACACCCTCACGCACATCATTACTACTGACACACACACACCCTCACGCACGTCACTACTACTGACACACACACCCTCACGCACATCACTACTACCGACACGCACACCCTCACGCACATCACTACTACCGACACGCACACCCTCACGCGCGTCACTACTACTGACACACACCCTCACGCGCGTCACTACTACCGACACACACACCCTCACGCGCGTCACTACTACTGACACACACACCCTCACGCACGTCACTACTACTGACACACACACCCCCTCACGCACATCACTACTACTGACACACACACACCCTCACGCGTCACTACTGACACACACACCCTCACGCGCGTCACTACTACTGACACACAACCCCACACACGTCACTAGTACTGACACACACACCCTCATGTAAATAAAATAATAAATAAAAAAAAAAATTAATTATAAAAGTCATTGTAAATGTTGGCACGTAGCTCGTGTTTGGAGTAATTTTTCCATTAATGTGTTAAAATAATAATTACTACTACTACTAATAATAACATGATAATTTTTACATCTACTTTATTTTTTCTGAACTTTTTCCAAAGAACATGAAAGAAAAATGTTATTTCATATAAAATGATCTTTATCTTTAGATCACATTTCTGATGTGGAGCTTCTCTCGTTATGTTCATCTGTATGTCATTAGGCTTCATGATTATGTGTGTGTGTGTGTGTGTGTGTGTGTGTGTGTGTGTGTGTACTTGTGCTGAGGGTTGGTGTATTTGAGGAGCTCGGCGAGCTGCAGTGGATATTTGCAGATCTTCTGCACGGGTGTGAGCAGGAAGCCGTCCAGTGAGATGTCGATCATCTTCTGCAGCAGACGACACGCCTCAAAGAAGAACACGTACTTCTTCATCTTCATCAGCTTGGAGAGCTGGACGCAGGCGTTGGGGTGATTGTTACAGTAGTCTGAGTAAATCTGAAAATCTGTTTGCTGGAAAAAGAAAACCGAGAGGAGATCATGATGATGATGATGTTGATGTGTTTTAATGATGTTCTAATTTAACATTTCTTACTACCATGTGAAGCTCCGCCCCTTCATGCACAAACTTACTGAATCGGTTCTAAGACCAGAGCAGCGGGAAAAATTTTAATTGATTTATTTATCATTTTTATGTATTTATTTAAAAGTCATAGAACAGAAAGACTTACACACTCTGAGTATAAGCAGACAGGTGTCTTACTCTCTCTGGAAAGACAGACAGACACACAGACAGACAGACAAACACAGACAGACAGACAAACAGACAGACAGACAGACAAACACACAGACAGACACACAGACAGACAGACAGACAAACACACAGACAGACACACAGACAGACACACAAGTGTCTTACGTTCTCCAGGAAGCAGGAGCCTATCTCGCTCAGGTGTGGTTGCTCCTTGTTGTATTTTTTCTCCAGCGCTTTAAGAAATTTCTTTTGGAAGCGATAAAGTTCGTCGATGTTGCTGAAGATGGTTCTGAGCTGCTCCTCTGTGAACATGTCAGTTCGTTTGCGACACTGTTTAATGTAGCCCTGAAAAACACACAATAAAAAAGTGAAAATGAGACGATAATCTTTTCATGAGCTTCCATCACGTTTCATACGTTTCTTTTATAATAATTATACGGACTTGGGGATCAAATGTGCAGTCAGTGAATGTGGTGAATGTAAAGCCCCGCCCCTTTCAGTGTTCCATACAGTCACGCCCCCAATACATGTAAATAGAAGGCATGACTGAGTGATTAGACACACCCCTTTATCCTCATTGGTCAATTGTAGCAGCTCACTGACCTCACAGATGTCCTTTAGATGCTTGATGTAGTCTCTCTCAGTGCACATGATCTCATTAATCACGTTTGCCCTCATCTGCTCTTTACACGGTAACCCGGGCCCACACGTCCCACCCACCCCCGCGCCCCCACTCTCCACCCCCCCCTGCACTACATCTTCATCCAGAGGCTCATCCTGATTCACACGCAGCTGAAACACACACAAAATAAATAAATAAAACAATTATAACAAACAATTTACAGAATAAATGTTTTTCTTCCTGAACTGAAAGTGTGATTTTAATCACTTACACGGACGAAGCTGGCGGGAAACCAACCCTCGCTCTCCTGCACCCGCCCCCACCACCACTCCTTATTAGTGGCGTCCACCACTTCAATAACATCTCCCGCCTTAAAACCGAGCTCCTGGTCGTCCATGGTGACGTGATCCCACAGAGCTTCAGCACACACACTGCCATCGTTAATCAACTGCGCAGAGCAACGAGAGGAAACACACACACACAAAACTGCTTATATTTAAAATAATTACATCTATCACATTTACACTAATCACCACTCACATTTACACTAATCACCACTCACATTTACACTAATCACCACTCACACCAATCACTGCTCACACACTAATCACCACTCACACTAATCACCACTCACATTTACACTAATCACCACTCACATTTACACTAATCACCACTCACACCAATCACTGCTCACACTAATCACCACTCACACACTAATCACCACCACATTTACACTAATCACCACTCACACCAATCACTGCTCACACACTAATCACCACTCACACTAATCACCACTCACACTAATCACCACTCACACCAATCACCACTCACACTAATCACCACTAACACTAATCACTGCTCACACACCAATCACCACTCACACACTAATCACCACTCACACTTATCACCACTCACACACCAATCACTGCTCACACACTAATCACCACTCACATTTACACTAATCACCACTCACATTTACACTAATCACCACTCACCAATCACTGCTCACACACTAATCACCACTCACACTAATCACCACTCACACCAATCACCACTCACACCAATCACCACTCACACTAATCACTGCTCACATTTACACTAATCACCACCACACTAATCACCACTCACTAATCACCACTCACACACCAATCACCACTCACACACCAATCACCACTCACACACTAATCACCACACACTAATCACTGCTCACACACCAATCACCACTCACACTAATCACCACTTACATTTACACTAATCACCACTCACACACCAATCACTGCTCACACACTAATCACCACTAACACTAATCACTGCTCACACACCAATCACCACTCACACCAATCACCACTCACACACTAATCACCACTCACACTAATCACCACTAACACTAATCACCACTAACACTAATCACTGCTCACACACTAATCACCGCTCACACACTAATCACCACCACATTTACACTAATCACCACTCACACTAATCACTGCTCACATTTACACTAATCACCACTCACACTAATCACCACTCACATTTACACTAATCACCACTCACACACTAATCACCACTCACACTAATCACCGCTCACACTAATCACTGCTCACACACTAATCACCACTCACACTAATCACCACTTACATTTACACTAATCACCACTCACACACTAATCACTGCTCACACTAATCACCACTAACACTAATCACTGCTCACACACTAATCACCACTCACACTAATCACCGCTCACACACTAATCACCACTCACACTAATCACCACTAACACTAATCACCACTAACACTAATCACTGCTCACACACTAATCACCGCTCACACACTAATCACCACTCACATTTACACTAATCACCACTCACACTAATCACTGCTCACATTTACACTAATCACCACTCACACTAATCACCACTCACATTTACACCAATCACCACTCACACTAATCACCACTCACACACTAATCACCACCACACTAATCACTGCTCACACACTAATCACCACCACACTAATCACCACTTACATTTACACTAATCACCACTCACACACTAATCACTGCTCACACACTAATCACCACTAACACTAATCACTGCTCACACACTAATCACCACTAACACTAATCACTGCTCACACACTAATCACCACTAACACTAATCACTGCTCACACCAATCACCACTCACACTAATCACCACTTACATTTACACTAATCACCACTCACACACTAATCACTGCTCACACACTAATCACCACTCACACTAATCACCGCTCACACACTAATCACCACTCACACTAATCACTGCTCACACTAATCACCGCTCACACTAATCACTGCTCACATGCTAATCACCACTCACACTTATCACCACTCACACACCAATCACTGCTCACACACTAATCACCACTCACACACCAATCACTGCTCACACTAATCACCACTCACACTAATCACCACTCACACTAATCACCACTCACACTAATCACCACTCACACTAATCACCACTCACATTTACACTAATCACCACTCACATTTACACTAATCACCACTCACACCAATCACTGCTCACACACTAATCACCACTCACACTAATCACCACTCACATTTACACTAATCACCACTCACACTAATTACCACTCACATTTACACTAATCACCACTCACACTAATCACCACTCACATTTACACTAATCACCACTCACACACTAATCACCACTCACACACTAATCACCGCTCACACTAATCACTGCTCACACTAATCACCACTCACACTAATCACCACTTACATTTACACTAATCACCACTCACACACTAATCACCACTAACACTAATCACCACTAACACTAATCACTGCTCACACACTAATCACCACTCACACTAATCACTGCTCACACACTAATCACCACTCACACTAATCACCGCTCACACACAATAATCACCACTCACACACTAATCACTGCTCACACACTAATCACTGCTCACACTAATCACCACTCACACACTAATCACCGCTCACACACTAATCACTGCTCACACACTAATCACCGCTCACACAATAATCACGCTCACACTAATCACGCTCACACACTAATCACCGCTCACAATAATCACCACTCACACACTAATCACCGCTCACAATAATCACCACTCACACAATAATCACCACTCACACACTAATCACCAATCACACTAATCACCGCTCACAATAATCACCACTCACACACTAATCACCGCTCACACAATAATCACCGCTCACACTAATCACCGCTCACACACTAATCACCGCTCACAATAATCACCACTCACACAATAATCACCACTCACACTAATCACCAATCACACTAATCACCACTCACACAATAATCACCGCTCACACACAATAATCACCGCTCACACTAATCACCACTCACACAATAATCACGCTCACACAATAATCACCGCTCACACAATAATCACCGCTCACACACTAATCACCGCTCACAATAATCACCGCTCACAATAATCACCGCTCACACTAATCACCGCTCACACAATAATCACCGCTCACACAATAATCACCGCTCACACTAATCACCGCTGACACACTAATCACCGCTCACACTAATCCCCGCTCACACACTAATCACCGCTCACAATAATCACCACTCACACAATAATCACCACTCACACAATAATCACCGCTCACACTAATCACCACTAATGGAACTGATTCCAAAGATACGATTGATGTGAATGGAACAAATTTACTCCTCACACAAACACAGCCTGCAGGAAGTAAATATAGACATCACAACACACACTACAGCATTTACTCTCTCTCTCTCTCTCTCTCTCTCTCTCTCTCTCTCTCTCCTTATCATTCACACAGATACACTCTCTCTCTCTCTTTCTCCATCACACTCACTCCATTCTCAGACTCGTTACCTGCACTGCGCAGTCTGCATTGCGCACTCCCATCCACACAGCGTGAACGAGGGAACGGCTTTTCCTCTTTCATTTTCCTCCTCCCTCTCACTAGTTTCCCACATCTGTTTCTCTCTTTTCTTTCTCTTCTTAACTTTCCTCCACTACTTCTGTTCCTTTTTTCTCATTTTGTTTTACTACCTCAGTCCTCCTCATTGATTTTCTTTTACAATCCCTCCTACACTCTTTCCTAATTTCACCTACAATTCCTCCTCTTTTCTATCTCTTTCTTTTGCTCCACTACCTGAAATCTTTCAATCCTCCCTTTTCTCATCCTAACTTTATCTTTATCCAATAACTTCTATTATTTTTATTCTTCCTCTGCTTTTCTTCTCTCCCTCTTTTTATCTTTCCTTTTTAACTTCTCCCTACTTTACTTCTTCATCCTCTCCTCCTCGCTCTTGACTTTCTTTTTCTTCCCTCATTCGTTCCCTCACTGGAACGCCAGCATGAACATCAGCACCACGTTGATGATGATGAGGAGCATCATGATGAAGAACACCACCAGTCTCTGTGCATCGGGACTCAGATTGCAGCGTAATAAAAAGTCTGAGATGCTTTGATGCCGTGCCATGATGTCTCTCTCACACACACACACACACACACACACACACACACACACACACACAGACCCGGAAACACTTAACAGCGGCACATTAGTGTGTGAAGATTATCTGAAAGGAGAAGGGATGAAAAAAGAGACAGATTCAACGTCTACACTTCCTTGTTCTCTTCCTCTTCCTCGGTTCCTATCTTGCCCCCGTTCTTGTTCTTTCTCTACATCCTCCTGTGTTGCTCGTCTCTCGTTCTTTTTCCCTCGTTCCCCTCCTCCGCTCATACACTAGTCTCTATAAATCCCTCTGATCCCTCTATCTATCTATCTATCTATCTATCTATCTATCTATCTATCTATCTATCCATCCATCCATCCATCCATCCATCCATCCATCCATCCATCCATCCATCCACCCATCCACCCATCCATTAATCCATCCCCGTGAATAGCTTGTATTTCTTTTCCTCCAGTTTTTTTTCTCTTTGATCTCTTTCAGCCAATCAGAGAGCAGGGCTCTAAGGTGTATCCTAGAAACCGGAGTAATGGATGTCAGTCTTAGTGGAAGGAGCTCTCTCTCTCTCTCTCTCTCTCTCTCTCTCTCTCTCTCTCTCTACACACACACACACACACACACACACACACACACACACACAGAGAGCTGCTGCTTCAGTCTCTCATTGGTAGCTTTAGCTGTCTCTCCTGTAGCTCCGCCTACATCCTACATCTCATATTTACACTCCTGCAGTGAATATTAAAAAGGAATGAAGGAGTGATACAGGTTTACAGGACATTGCCTCACCTGTCTGTCTCTCTCTCTCCACCCGTCGGTCTCTCCACCTGTCTGTCTCTCTCCACCCGTCTGTCTCTCCACCTGTCTGTCTGTCTCTCTTCACCTGTCTGTCTCTACCTGTCTGTCTCTCTCCACCTGTCTGTCTCTACTTGTCTGTCTCTGTCTTTACCTGGCTGTCTCCACCTGTCTCTCTCTCCTCACCTGCCTGTCTGTACTTGTCTCAGCCAATCAGAACACACTCTAGGCTTATAAGTGTAGGTGGGTGTATTCTAGTCGATGTAATATTTCATGGTGGGTGGGGTTTGTAATTGCAGATGGGCTTATGTCAGTAGGCGGGGCTTGTTACCTCATTAATAGCGAGTTGTTCCCCTCCTCCTAATCGATTGGCAGAAATGTGGAAGTCGTTGTACAGCTCGTCTTCACTGCCCACCTCATCACCCAGACCTGATTTATCCTGGGGTCCATCAGTGATGACCAACGCTGTGGAGAACACCCACCCACACACACACACACACACACACACACACACAAAACTTATGTGTGTCTGTATAAAGACTATTACACTTCTCAAATCTCCTCAGTTTCACATCTCTGTTATATATTTATATATTTGTGATGAGTTTTGCAGGATGAAATATTATAAATTATACAGTCCACATTGTTAACATGTTCACTTAATGATTAGAAAGTTGAGGCTGTTATTTTCTTGTGTCAGATTTCACAGACACAAAGCCCTCGTACTGCAGAAACTCGGAGCACAGACTCGAGGCTCTTCACACCCCCTCAGAGGCACTTCTCAGAGATCTGTCCATTTTTCCAACATGCAGATGGACTACAGACGAATACTGAAAGAAGAAGTGGTGTCGTGTACACTTCCTGTTTAATGTTTCACACTTTCCACCCGACCACACGTCTGCATCTGTTCTGTTTACTAACAGTGATGAAATCTGTTCATCATTAATCACAGTTACTTAAAAAAGTAACCATAGAGAATAAAGTGAATGATCTTCACCCACACTGAGACTCTTCACCCACACTGGGACTCTTCACCCACACTGGGACTCTTCACCCACACTCGGACTCTTCACCCACACTCGGACTCTTCACCCACACTCGGACTCTTCACCCACACTGAGACTCTTCACCCACACTCGGACTCTTCACCCACACTGGGACTCTTCACCCACACTCGGAATCTTCACCCACACTGAGACTCTTCACCCACACTAGTGATCATCATTCACTCCAGTCTCAGAGCAAACATGTAGATAAAGAGTGAACGTGAGACATGTCTTTGAGACGTACAGTTGCTTTGAAATTTGTGGAGACGCTGTCAGACATTCTGTCCCCGATGCCACATCTCTCATGTCATGCTTTTACGTCGAGTTATTTTTAGTAAAGACAAAAAGAGGGGAGGAAAACAAAACCGATATGTAGTTCATAAAGACACCGAACAGGCATCTGAGACATTTCTGGTTTGTCTGTCGCCATGACAACCTGGAACGAGAGTTAACAGAATTGGTCATGTTCCAATGTGGCACAGAGTTTTACGTTTTCGTTCCTGTGTTTACATAAATTAGCAGTGAACATGTGTTAACAGGCCAAAGCGCTAACA
>NC_060903.1:445000-457500 GCF_014805685.1 Silurus meridionalis
CACTTAATAAAACACTTATTCCAAGCAGCCAGTTTAGTCGAATTAACTTAAAAATCGCTTGTCAGTTTTTTTACAGTTTGCTTTTATTAATTTTTCTGAAAAAAATCTCAAAAAGAGAGAACAAGAGAATTCCTTTTAATTTAAGAATCGTCGTCATTATATATATTCTGTCTTAAAACAGGCAAAGTGTTTAAACTGAAGACCTGGCAGAAACTAACTGATGAAATAAATGTAATTTGTTACTTCAGCAGTTTTTCGTGTATCTGTTCTTTACTGAGGAGAAACTTTTACTTTTATCTCATTACATTCCAAAGTCAAATATTTTACTTTTTACTCAAATACATTTCACAAAATCAGTTGTTCCTTTTTATTTATGAGGATAAAAACATAACTGGTCAAACACGCAACAAGTCACCAATCAGGGTCGAGCGCACGCTCTGTTTTAAACTTGTTTTGATTGGCGCTTGGCGGTGGCGGGTTCAGGCGACATGGGCAGAGTATTTGGATGAATGGTTGCGTAGTTATAGTTGGTTATATATCTAAAGTTTTTTTTCTTTGTTTAACGCCACCAAGCTATCCATTTTTTTAATCTGACCAAGGATTGAGCTCATAGACATGTCCACCAAGTTCGGTAAAGTTATCTCATTCTGTTCATCAGTTACAGCCATTTTTGTCAAAGTGACCCGCCTACTTGAAACATTTTGGTGACCCTTTAAAAAGTGAGTAAAAAGTGCAATGTTTTTATTATTATTATTATTATTAATATTATTATTATTATTATTATTATGCACTGTCCAGTGAACATTTCTGCACTGGTTTGGTTCCGATCGAAGATTTGCTCAATTTTCAGGTAAAAGTAAACTTTATTAACTAACTAATAAACACACATCAGTGTCCCATAATAATCCACCTGACTGGAGCATGAACAGAAATCTCACTGAGACTCACCTCAGTCTCGTTCTCTGAGTTGGAGAACACCAGGCTGGTTTGATGAGTTGCATCTTCAAGTAAATACTCAGAATCGAAGGACTGAGCTGTCACGAGTCTTGCTGCTCTTTGCCCATTTCTCCTTTGTGATTGATCTGACAGTCGCTCCAAACCCTGACTCTCCCCCAGAGAGCACAACGAGGTGGCAACAGATTTAGAAGGGTAACGGAAACTGCCCCTGTTGCCCCATACCGCAGGATTCTGTGGTTTAGGAGTCATTGGCCTAGTCGGTGTATCAAGTCCTTCAAAGGAACCCAAGGATCTTGTCCAGGATGGAGATAGCTGATTAGCAAAAGCAACAGCAGCTGCAGGGTGCATGAGTGTATCTGAGATGTTCCCACAACTTTGGACCAAATCCTCCTTGGAGTTCTGGAATCCCTGAAGATCTGGACAGTCTTCAGTTAACCCAAATTCACTCTGAAGGTGACGTCTAAACTTGCCACCACTTGGTCCAGGAAGAGAGAAAGTTCTTTTTAGCATCTCAGACTCTATAGATGTTTTGATCTTCTTCCAAGGCTGCCTTGATTTTGGTTCCTGGTTCACCACGTTGGAATCCTGTTGGTTGTCTTTTTCAACAGTTCGAATCTCGAACAGGTTTGACAGAGACCTCTGAGCCAACGCCAGCTTCATGCGGAAGTTATCGCTGCTCCTGGTTTTGTTTTGGGGATCGAGTACAGGTTCAGTGTATTTATGTTGTTGTGTGTTCCAGAAGCTGGATGTGGATTTAGATTGTCCATTCGAGGTCAGACCAAGGTCTTTTCCAAACACATCATTACTAAACTGATCCTCAGATTCTGTCATGTGATCAACAGTAGCATTAGAATTTGGATAATTAGTCCGATTTCTCTCCTCTCCATCGTCAGGAGGTATTTTTGTCTCAGCTTCAGCCTTGTTTCCAAACTTGGTCTCTCTCTTGCTTTTGCGGAAGGATGGGATTCTTGAGAACCTAGTGAACCTGGAGGTTTTTCCTGCAGAAGTGCTTGTGGTCTCCTTATACTTTAAAACGTTTTGGATGTTGCTTGTGGAGTTGCTTTTCACTGGGCCGTAACCAGAATGTTCGATCTCATCACTGTTTGTGGTAATAAAGTCTTGATCTGAAGTTGCCGAGTTGAGAAGTTCATTGTTACCATCGGAGCCCTTTGTCAGACAACTGGTGGTGTCTACATCTTCTGGTTTCTGAGGAAATTCTTTCAAAGACCTGACATTATAAAGCACATCGTTTTCATCTCTCGTTAAAGGGTTGCATTCATCATTCGCAGATGATATAAGATCCTTTTGTTTTAACTCTGAACCATCTGAGCTCTCCTGAGGGTGCTCTGACTCCATAATGGGCTCCATATCTGATACCATACCAGTGCTAACATCTATAAAAAGGGAGGCCTGGAACTGAGGAGAATCTGAACAAAAAGGTGCTGTTTCGGTTACATCATTTCTTATTCCATAGGTGGCACTGACTGAGGTGGATTCATGTTTCAGACTCTGTTGTCTGATAATCTTCTGACATTCAGAAACTAGTCCATGTTGAGCATCTGTGACTGGGCTGATGGTGGGATCTTCCATGTTTTTCTCTAACTGGCACTCTTTTTCATATCTCCTCTCCCAAGGAGCATCTTCTACATCAAGTGGATTTGAAATATTCTTGGTGTAGTCCATCTTGTTTGGTTCAGGAATCTCAAAAATGTCCAAAGGACCATCTTGCAATGACCGATGCATATGATTCCAGAGCTCCTGTTCTTCTGCAGCAGGTCTTTCAGGTGTGTGTTGCTTTGCATAATTTTCTGTGTGTGAACTGTGACATGCATCGAGATGAGGTGATGTTTTAAAGCCAGATGTTTCCTGAAGACAATTATCATCATATGAAATGCTATCTTCATGCTCTTTTGTACTCAACTTTTTAAATGGAGCCTGGTCTCCATGCAGGACATGTTTGGTAAATCTGGTGGCACGAACAGACTCTAAAGAAGTCGATTCATTGAAGGAAATATCATCCAGAGCTGGGAGTTGTCCTACAACACTTCCTTGGAGACAATCAACGGTAACGCGAGAGTCGATATCACCTGACCTGTCAGAATAAATGACCTCCTGCTCTTTCTGAGATATGGCACTGAATTCCTTCACAATGCAGCTGTTCCAAAATTGCAGCTTCATTAAATCATCTAAATGATTAGATCGTCTTCGAGTTTGATCATGGTCCAAATCCAAAGTGTGTTTATTGTTTATTAGAAGATTAGACTCTGGAATAAAACTGTTAGCATATGACAGCTTCAATGAACCTTCTTTAATAGGAGGAGAACTTTCTACCAAGTTCTCCTCGCTGATGTTTAAATTTACTGATTGTTTCTGATGTTTTTGGAGTGATGTTGTGCCTTCAGGTTGAAGCCTAGAGCTGTCAGAAGATTGAACACAAGGGCATCCAATCATTAATGGATCCACAAACATCTCAGCATCTACTGATGGATCTGCAAATATATTACTATAAACATCTGAAGTTCTGGCCCCAGCTTCATAAGTCTGTCCCAGATGGTCTACCACATTTGTGTTTGTCATTATTCGTGATACAGAAACAGTGAGATGTTCTATTTTATTCGTATTATCAGACTGTTCTTCATTTCTACTCACACCTGCTTCACTTCCATCTAGTGGTGCAGAGGTGTGTTTAGAACTGATCAGATCTGTGTTGGAAAGAAGTTCAGCTATCTCAAAACATGGATCATTTACAACTTCATTCTGCTCCGAATCAATTAAAATCATTTCATTAGGGTTCAGGGGTTCTGTGAATTCTTCTGCATCTTTCTGCAGTCCATTGTTCTGTGAAAGAAGTCCAGCTTTCTCAGGAGATAATCTACTAACAGTTCCAACATCCTCTAGATCATCTGAAGTTACACTGCAATCATTAGCCAGTGGTACAATGAGCTGCTCTCCATCTGTGTTCATCTCCAGGTCATTGTTCTTATCTTCTATATGAGAAGAAATCAGATTTCTAAGGTCAGAAGGAAAATCAAGTTGATCTTTAAATTTAGTAGTTAAATCAGAAATGTAGTCTAACTGGGTCACAGCTTTTAGAACTTCATCCTGCTCTGAATCATCTAAAGTCACTACATTGGAGACTGGGGGTACAATAGGTTCCACTCCATCCTTGTTTCTTTCCAGATCATTGTTCTGTGAAGAACGTCCAGCTTCCTCAGAAGATAAACAATGATCAATATCTGCCCTTTCTTGATCTTCTGCTACATTGCAGTCATTTTCCAGTGGTACCACAAGTTCTGATTTATCACACCTCTTTGTTTCAGAATAAAAGAAGTCCAGATTTCTAAATTCAGGAGCGCTTTCAGAAGAACGTGCCTTTCCATCATCCATGCTCACACCATCTAAGTAAGAACTGTCTGACTGGGATGCTGATTTAATTTTGTCCATCAGTGTAGGTGTCTCCTCACTAGCTTGTAAGATGGAGGAAAATGCAGCTTCCTCAAGAGAAGAACCATTAAAAACTTTATCATTCCGCAAATCATCTAAAATACCTGCATTGGAGTCATTCGCTAGGGCTTCCATGAGGTCCTCTACTTCCATGTTCATCCTTTCTAATTGAGATGAGTCCATGATTGTGAGATCAGTAAAGTGTTTAGGAGAAGAAAAATCCACATGGTCTAAATTAGAAGTTTCTAATTGAGGTTCTGATTTGATTGAATCTTTATCAGCTTGAGAGATGGAAGGATGTCCATGTAGATCATGTAGATCATCTGAAAATATTACGTTGTAGTCAGTTTTCAGTGGGACCAAGAGATGCTCTCCATCCATGTTTATCTCCAGAACATTGTTCTTTTTTCCTGGATGAAAAGATTCCAGATTTCTCAGGTCAGGAGAGCTTTTAGAAGAAGGAAAATCAAGTTGAGCACCTAAATTTGCCTGTGCATCAACTTCAGTCTTCAAACCTGCTTCAGAAATGCCAACTTGTGAGAAGAAGAGAAGTCCAGCTTCCTTTAACCAGATCTGAGCTGATGATGGATTCACAACTTCTTCACAAGATAAATGATCTAAAATCACTGTGTTGTAGCTTCCTGTCAATCGTGTAACAATTTCTTCTGATTGTGTTTTTGAGTGAAGACTGTCATTCTTTATTTCTAAATCAAAAAGGGAAGAATGTTCCAGAAGATCTTTGCTTGGAACACTTGTTTCTAATGTGTAGTCTAACTGGAGCACTGTGTCAGCACTTTGGTCAGTAGATGTACGTGTATCTTCTGTAAAAACGTCTGAATCTGACAAGTTCTTTGATGCTGTGGTACTGTGCAGGGCAGAAGGAAGTCCAGCTTCTTCAAGATATGACTGATTTGCAGCTTCATTATCTCCTGAATCATCCACAGTCACTTTACTGGTCACTACTGCACTGTCTTCCAACTCTACCTTCTGTTCAGCTCCATCACCATTTATCTGGTGATCTCTTTTTATTTCTGTAGCAGATGATTCAAGTTTTTCCAGCTTTCTGTGGTCAGGAGAACATTTTGAAAATTGGTAATCCATTTGAACTTTGCTTGCAACAACTACATTTGAAATTTCTTCCAACTGTGAAGATGCCTCACATCCACAGGAGAGCTCAGGTGTCTCTGTAGAGGTTGGAGAAAGTTGTGAATCCAACAAATCCTGATCGTAATTACTAGCTGGAGTGATGGAAGGAAGTTCAGCTTCCTTGGAAAAGATGTTAATAAACAAACCATCATCAGTACAATCATCAAGAACGATCACACTGCACTGTTTAGCCAATGGATCCATTATTTGCTCTTCATCCATGTTCATCTCCAGACTATGGATCTGTTCTTCTGAGTGAGATAACTCCATCATTTTAGGGATAGGAGTGTGTTTAGAAGACAAGCTTGGAATATCTAAATCTGGAGTGTCATATAACTGAGGTACTGTTTCAGTTCTCTCACTCAGTCTGAGTGTCTCTTCAGAAACTGTCAGGTTCTTTGATGAAGCTTGTAAGATAGAGGAAAATCCAGCTTCCTCAAGAGATGAACCATTAAAAATTTTACAGACTTTACAAACTGAATGATCTAATATCATTAATTGGGAATCACCTTCCAGGGGTTCCATGAGTTCCTCTCGTTCCCTGTTCATCTCCAGACCATTATTCCATCTTTCGGATTGAGGAGATTTCAGGGGTCTATTGTCAGTTAAGTGTTTAGGAGAAGAAAGGTCCACATGATCTAAATCAAAAGAAGTTTCTAAATGAGGTTCTAAATGGATTGAATCTGTATCAGCTTGAGGGTTACAAAGAAGTCCAGCTTCAGCAGGAGATAATCGATTAATAATCTCTGCATTATGTAGATCATCTGAAGTCACTAAATTGCATAGAACCAGTGGTTCCATGACCTGCTCTTCATCTAGGCTCATCTCCAGATCGTTGTTCTTTTCTTCAGAATGGGAAGGGTCCCGATTTTTGAGATCGTGGGAGCTTTTAGGTGAAGAACATTTCTTATGATCCACCATTAAATCAAGTGTTTGAGAAGCTGCTTCACTTCTGTCAGTCACTGGAAATGTTTTTTCAGATGTTGCTTGGGAAATGGAAGGAAGTCCAGCTTCCTCTGACACCATCTCATGAGATGAATGAAGCTCTGAATGATCTGAAATCATCACACTACAGTCACTGGGTGATAGCACCTTGAGTTGCTTTTCACCAGTGTTTATCTCAAGAACCTCACACTTTCTTTCTGAATGAGAAGAGTTCATGTTTGTGAGGCATTTAAAAAAGGAAACATCTGTAAGATCTCCACTTGAAACACCTAAATCTGAACTTGTAAAATCTTCTGATGCTGTGTTGCACTGCGGGATGGGAGAAAGTCCAGCTTCCCCGAATGGTGACCGATATGCAGCTTCATTAAACCCTGGATCTTCTAAAAGCTCAGCATTGAAGCCATCTTCCACTCGTACCATGAGTTCCTTAGAAGTTCTGGAAAGCTGTGAATCTTCTGCTGGGTCCAACATGCTCGTATGTGAGAGAGAAGAAACTCCAGCTTCCTCGAGAACTGTGCATACTGAAACTGAGTCTATACTCATTACGTTGCACTCGCTTTCCAACGGCACCACTTCTCCACCTGTCTTCATCTGTGGACCATCAACAAATGCATGCTGGCCTTCTGGAACCAGCTTTCTGAGTCCAGGGGAGAGTTTAGGATAAGAGAAGTTCCCATGATCTTCAGTAGAATCTGAGGAAGTGTCACTGTGCCACGAAAGCGTCTCAAAATACTCCTCTGTCATCTCCTGAGCTTCATCCAGTGTTGGTTCCCTCCAAACATCTCCACTTTGTGCATCGTTTTCCTGAAGAGGGTCGACATCTTCTGAATGTGTGGTGAAGTTCTCAGATGGAGTCTACAAGCAGACAGAGAAGAGGTTTGAGTCATTTTAGTGCTGCGGCATGATTTTCTTATTGACTTCCCAGGATTTCATCTTAAAGCATCATCCTTTAGAGTCAAAACTTTAAACACACACACACACACACACACACACACACACACACACACACACACACACACACACACACACACAATTTAACAGACACACATGGCATATACTGTACACACTCGAAACACACTCTCCATATACACACTCCATACACACACACACACACACACACTTCATACACACTTCATACACACTCTATAGGCACACACTCTATACACACTTCATACACATGCATGCACCCTATACACATTCTATACACACTCTATACACATACTCTATACACACACTTCATACACACACTCTATACACACACTCTATACACACACTCTATACACACACACTTCATACACACACTCTACACACAGACACACACACTCTATACACACACACACAACACACACACACACTTCATATACACTCTATACACATTCTATACATACTCTATACACACTCTATACACTCTATACACTATACACACACTTATACACACACACATACACTCTATACACACTCTATACACACACACACTATACACACACACACTATACACACTCTATACACAGACACACACACACACACTCTATACACACTCTATACAAACTCTATACACACACACTCTATACACACATACACACACTCTATACACACACTCTACACACACACACACACACACACACACACACTCTATACACACCTCTATACACACTATACACACACACTCTACACACACTCTATACACACTCTATACACACACACACACACTCTATACACACACTCTATACACACACCTCTACACACACTCTACACACACTCTATACACACACACACACTCTATACACACTCTATACACTCTATACACACTCTATACACACTATACACTCTATACATACACTCTATACACACACACACTCTATACACACTCTATACACACACACACACACTCTATACACACACACTCTATACACTATACACACACTCTATACACACACTCTATACACACACTCTATACACACTCTATACACACACTCTATACACACCTCTATACACACTATACACTCTACACACACTCTATACACACTCTACACACACTCTATACACACACACACACTTATACACACACTCTATACACACACACACACACACACTCTACACACACTCTATACACACTCTATACACACTCTATACACACACTCTATACACACACACAATCTATACACACTCTATACACACTCTATACACTCTATACACTCTATACACACATACACACTCTATACACACACACTCTATACACACACACACACTCTATACACACTCTATACACACACACACACACACACACACTCTATACACACTCTATACACACACACACTCTACACTCTATACACTCTATATACACTCTATACACACACTCTATACATACACTCTATACACACACTATACACACACACACACTTATACACACTCTATACACACACACACACACACTCTATACACACACACTATACACTCTATACACACACACACACACACTCTACACACACACACACACACACACACACACACACACACTCTATACACACTCTATACACACACACTCTATACACTCTACACACACACTCTATACACACACTCTATACACACACACACACACACACACACTATACACACTCTATACATACACACACACACACACTCTATACACACTCTATACACCTCTATACACACACACTCTATACACACACACACACTCTATACACACTCTATACACACTACACACACACACACACACACACACTCTATACACACTCTATACACACACTCTATACACACACACTCTATACACACTCTATACACACTATACACTCTATACACACACACACTCTATACACACACTCTATACACACACACACACACACACACACACACACACACTCTATACACACTCTATACACACACACACTCTATACACACTCTATACACACACACTCTATACACACACTATACACTCTATATACACTCTATACACACACACACACTCTATACACACTCTATACACACACACACACACACACTCTATACACATTCTATACACACTCTATACACACTCTATACACACTCTATACACACACACACTCTATACACACACTCTATATACACACTCTATACACACTCTATACACACCTCTATACACACTCTATACACACACTCTATACACACACTCTATACACACCTCTATACACACACACACACACACACTCTACACACTCTATACACACACACTCTACACACACACTCTATACACACACTCTATACACACTCTATACACACTCTATACACACACTCTATACACACACTCTATACACCTCTATACACACACTCTATACACACACTCTATACACACTCTATACACACACTCTATACACACACTCTATACACACACACACACACTCTATACACACTCTACACACTCTACACACACACACACACACTCTACACACACACACACACTCTATAGACACTCTATACACACACACTCTATACACTCTATACACTCTATACACACTCTCTATACACACTCACACACACACACACTCTATACACACTATACACACTCTATACACACACACACACTCTATACACACTCTATACACACACACACACTCTACACACACACACTCTACACACACACACACTCTATACACACTCTATACACACACACACTCTACACACTCTACACACTCTATACACACACACACACACACACACACACTCTATACACACTCACACACACTCTATACACACTCTATACACACACAATCTATACACACACACACTCTATACACACACACAATCTATACACACACTATACACACACACACACACACTCTATACACACTCTATACACACACTCTATACACACACACAATTTATACACACACTCTATACACACTCTATACACACACACACACACTATACACACACACATGAATACATGAATAATATCTGACACTTATGTTACAAATATCTACTTACAGATGTGATGTTCTGCTCTGTAAGTGTGTGTGTGTGTGTGTGTGTGTGTGCTAGCTGTACACACTTGTCTTCTGTAAGTGCTGGTGTTAATGGAGTTATTAACCTGTAGAGCAGGTTCCTCATGAACATGGTGCTCTCACATCATACACACGCCTTCACATAAACACATAAGTGTAAAGACATTTTAAGAAAATAGCAAAGACGTGGAGACTCACGATACGATACGATACGATACGATACGATACAATACATCTACTGATACTGATACTGATATTGCGATGCAGTAGGATCAGATTTCGATTCGATTCAATGGAAAAAATTCACTTCAGACAGACTGCAAATCATTAATTGAATTAAGTTCATTCTGACGTCTAACACATGGCCCTTTAACAAGCACAAAGTGGTGGATGAAGTACATAAAGCATGAAGTAAAAGTAGAGACTCAGTAAAATGTGACTCCAGTAAAAGTAAAAGTTTCCCTTTAAACTGTCACAAAAGTACAAAAGTTTTTTTCTTCAAATGAACTTCAGTATCGAAAGTAGTGATTTATTATAACTCTAATGTTCCTGTGATCATTTTTATCACAAGATTCTTCACTTAATCACCTCAGTTTCTGTGTAAAGACTCGAATGTGACTCTCAGCACACTGATCTATTAATAGAATGATATTAAAGACTCAAACACTTATTTATTTTAATTATAATGATCATGAACACAAAACCTTCTTTAATAAAACGTGTAAATGAGGTCACGTGTGTGGTGGTGAGTTCGAGTCTGGAGTTTCTTCATCATTTATTCTCTCTAAATGTTCTGCTTGATGTTGAACTGATGCTGAACTGTATGTTGTGATCAGTAGATGCACCAAGCGGCAGTGGTGGATTTAGCTCGAATGACGCCCCCTGGGTGACCCACAACATGACCCAACGTCCATAAGACTCATAAAACATCTCCATCTTTAAAATATGACTTTAAATGAGTCTTTAAGCAGCACTGGAGCTTCTTCTCACCGAACTCAGCTCCGGATCTTCTCAGTACAATCACAGAAAACCTTTATAACATCACCTCAATTAAAAAAACCTTTCTTTCGGCTTCTCCCATTAGGGGGCGCCACAACAGGCCCACACACACACACACACACACACACACACACACACACACACACACACACTCACTCACTCACTCACTCACACACTCACTCCCACACACACTTACTCACACACTCACTCACTCTGGTATACGCCATAAAACAGATCATTTGAGTGTTTTGAACTCGAATTGACTGTAATTTCTGTAAGTCACGCTCTCTCTAGAGCTGTGTGTGTGTGTGTGTGTGTGTGTGTGAGATCCTGTTCTTCTAGTCCACATCTCAGAGCACAAACACATGCCTGCTAACACACACACACACACACACACACACACACACACACACACACACACACATTTCATCTACAGTACAAAGCAGTTTTGATGCTAACTGGAGAAAGAGAAGATCGGATGCTAACAGATATTTTGGTGATTTCTGTGTGAAAGTTGAGATCATCAGGTTGTTTAAGCGAGTGTGTCTTCGGCCCGTCTTGGGGTCGAGTTCACATCCTGATTGAAAACAGGCATGTGATGTCATCCATGATGAGGTCATCTCAGAGTAAAACATCTCTAACAGACACACACACACACACACACACACACACACACACACACACACACACACACACACATATACACACACACACACACACACACACACACACACACACACATATCCACACACACAGACACACACACACACACATACACTCACACACACATAGACACACACACACACACACACACACACTCACTCACATAGACACACACACACACACACACACACACACACACACACACACATATACACATATACACACACACACATATCCACACACACAGACACACACACACACATACACACTCACACACATAGACACACACAAACACACACACACACACACACACTCACTCACACATAGACACACACACACACACACACA
>NC_060903.1:465000-467500 GCF_014805685.1 Silurus meridionalis
TTTAACCCTTTACACAGTGTGAGTGTGAATTCAGACACTAACTGTGGGTCACGGCTCTGTTTACACACGATTTACCAGGTAGAAGTGTGTGATAAATAATCAACACACTCAAGACAAGATGTTCAAGTGTTCCTCAAAAAGGTCAAATCTACAGACATGTTATGGTGATGTGACCTGATAAGAATCAAGTGTGGCCACGCCCCTTACAACAAACACATGGAGTGTTTAGTGTGATGAGCGTGTGCACGTGCTGTTCTTCTCTGAGATCCATACAGGTCTCTTTATCAGTGGTTAAGCCATCAGAGTTCAGATCAGAAAGTCATGAGTTCCAATTCCAGGACCTCCAAGCTTGAGCAAGGCCCTAACCCTGGCAAATGCTTCGATTGCTGTGGATCAGAAGGTCTTCCAGTCACACTTAATAAGTAAAATGAGCTTATTAGAGAACAGAAACATCACCAAACATCTCCACATACTGTACCTCTTTTCTTTATTACCGCCTCCTGCCAGACTGATCACTGGACTCGTCTTGAGCGTGGATTTCATTAAATGTTCATCAGGGGATTTGTTGGGAATCTGTGCAGTCTGTAGGGTTGATTAGAAACCAGGCACAGGATCACGTTCTCCCAAAAAACTCTACGATCTTCCCATGCTCTCTGATCGAACACACATCCAGGAATGGAACTGAAGATACAGCTCAAGACGCTGCAGATCAAATCCCAAATAACCAGAGCACTTATACTGGCTCAGACATGCAGGTGTGTTATCTACACACACACGCACACATACACATACACACACACACACACACACACGTACACACACACACACACATACATACACACTGCCAGAATGGAATAAAATCTAGGCTAGACTGAGTCTGTACCTGCTCAGAGATCACTACACACACACACACACACACAGACACACACACGCACATAGATACACACACAGACACACAGACACACACACACACACACACACACACACACACACACACACACACACACACACACACTTTTACAGAGATGAAAGAACCAGAAGCTCCAGTTCCACCTAGCTGGATTTTGCATCTGTACTGCAATAAAATTCCTGAAAAAGGATAATGAACACGCATGCACACACACACACACACACACACACACACACACACACACACGCAGACTACACAACACGTCAGTCTATGCGTCAGTGATTACACAGGTCCACAACACACGACATGTACAGGCAGTTTTTTATCAAACACACGAGATCCTGAGGTTAAAAGTGCAGCAGGAGACGAGCTCCAGGCTGAAGAACGATAACATCAGACTCATAAAGTGTGTGTTTACAGAGAAATCTCAAGTAAAAAAACAGCAAAATGCATAAAATCTGATTTTATAATATATAATAACTAAATCTTTAAAAACGGAACCTGTGAAAAAGTGTGAAACCACCTGGAGTTTTATGGATTTAAACACCTGCATGTTTCTTCTGTTTCTAATCAACAAACAGTTGAAGGTAAAAACACACAGCAGTAAACGAGTGGAAGAAGTTGTGTGGAGTCTGAATGAGAGATTTTTATCTCTACCAGAGGAACTTGTGTGAGATGAAGAACAGGAGAGAAGATGTGATCAGACTCCCTCACACACACACACACACACACATGGAGGTGGAAGTTTAATGGTTTGGGGTTGTTTTGGTTCCGTAAAGTGAAAGTGAACCAACATGTCTCCATTCCACACGTCAGCACCGTGAAGTTCCGTCTGGACTGCGGCTCATCGGAACCGAATTAACTTTACAACAAGACGACGAGCCGAAGCGCACGTCTGAGTTCTGTACGTGTTATTTAGAGAGCAGACAGACGTCTGGAGTGATATTTATCATGGAACCACCTGCCCAGACACCACACCTAAATCCTACTGAACTGCTCTGAGATGAAGAAGAAAATCTTCAACTGGTAAAGAACATCTTTTTAGAGAGTTTTACAAAAGACACAGCAAAATATTTCACCTGAACGTTTGGAGAAATTAAATGTCCAGATGCCGAGTGTGTAAAACTTCATTTTTTTTAATTCTTTAGTTTTAGTTCAGGAGCAAAAGCAGAACAAAACAGGAATAGATTCTTATCCTCCACACAATTTATCTTTTTTTTCCCCTTTTTTTTATTCTACAATATGTACAGATTTGATCTCTGCCACATCAAAACCACTTAGAATGATCAGGGAGACGTTTTATAAACAGGAAGTGAACCCGTAGTCTTACCTGTGAGACGACCGGAGACGCTCGTAATCCCCTCTGAAAGGAAACAACAAACAGGTGAAGGTGTGTTTCTTTATTGTTCTCCTGTTTGTGTTCTTCCTGTTCTCAGATCACCACAGGCAGGAATCAGGATTATATTTATAACATTCACCATAAACATTACTATCCATTGGGCAGAAGGTGTTGATTAGTTCTCTTTTACCGCTGCTCTGATTGTAGTGCAGCTTTATATGAACACCTTCTTGTTTCTATAGTTACGGCTC
>NC_060903.1:470000-485000 GCF_014805685.1 Silurus meridionalis
CTGCAGGCGTAATCGCGTCACTGTGATGTGTGTGAGATGACGTGAGTTTGTGTGTTATTGCTGTTTATATTGTGTAACGTGACGTTCAGTGGTTTATATTTTATTTCCTGTGCAGTATAAACTCCAGCTGTGTAACAGAGAAAACCTCTAAAGATAAACACACATTTAATTGTGACTGCACCGCTAACAGGCTAACAGGCTAATTACATCATCAGCATGATCAAATTATTACAAAAATCTGAAACGGAGAAAACGCTACAAAGCACAAATACTTTATATCTTTAATTAAATTCAAATAATCACATTAAAGTAATTTAATTTAAAATCTATTTTAAATTATTTTTTAATAAATATTCATTATTATTTATTATTATTATATTAAGAAATTAGCAAATATTTAATTTGCATTTTAAATTTACACTCTTACTAATTTCAATTACATTCATTACACTGCAGGTCTCGTCTTCTCAACACACACACACACACACACACACACACACACACAAAGTTCTTAAAGTTCTTCATTCGTGTATAAATAAATAATTCGGTAACATTTCTTCAGGTTACAATGAAAAAATAACAACCAACCAAATAACTAAATTAAAATAAATACAAAATATATGATAAAATCAGTCACTGTAAAAGAATTAAGGAAGTTTAAAAAAAAAATAAAACAAATAAAAAGAGGCATAAAATAAAAACATGAGGGTGGTGTTTCACAGAGAAAAAAAAAAAAAAAGTAAAAAAAAAAAAGTAAAAGAACAAATCTGAGAGTTGAAAAGACAGTCGTATAAACATCTTTAAACAGGTAGAAAATACAACTTTAAAACAAAGATAACTGTATAATACAGTAAAGTAGATCAAACATTAAAAAACTAAATAATACTTTTATTTATATTTTTATATGAAAATAAATAAATATAATAAATGAGAAAAGAAAAATAAATAAATAAAAATCTGTGATGCAATTCGAACGAGGTAAATAATAAAAAAAAATAGATTAATTTTATAAAGATATTTTTGAAAGAAAATGTTATAACACACACACACACACACACACACACACACGTTTGTGTGGGTTATGATGGAGAGATGATATTAGCTGCCTCATAGCTGCTCTGAGTGAGAGACGAGAATCTGTGGAGAAAAACAAGAGCAAAAATTTGATAATGTAACAAACAACTTAAGTTTTAAACTCGACACGTGAGAATAACCGTCATAAACGTGACACAGTCAAATCACGTTAAACTGCACAATGGGTATCTGTGGTTTCCTCTATGCCAGTAGATTGATTAAGGGTGTGTGTGTGTGTGTGTGTATGTGTGTTTCCTGTATCCCAGTAACCAAAATACTAGTGAAAACTACGCTCTTCTACACTTCTGGATCTGGAACCTCCTGAATCTTCTTCCAAGCTTCTAATCATCAGTGAGGAGTGTATTAGACATGAGAAACAGTAGATAGACAGCTAAATAGATTCATTGACTCTCCTCTCATTCTGAGTCAAAACACACACACACACACACACACCAGGTGCTAATAGTGTGTTAGGGTCAGTCCTCAGTGGAGTGTATGTGCCGGATTAAACAGTTGAGACAGTGCGAGTCTTTCTTTCCTGTTCTGAATGAGGCTCCAGTGTCTCTTACATCTGCTCATTACCCTATCCCTCATTTACCCTGCCTGTCCTCTGTAGTGCAAACCCCTCCCCCCCCATTCTCTTTATTAGATCTTTATTTACACAGCTGTAGTATTTATTACTCTTTTAATAAACATTGTATTTCTCATTGCTGTTTTAAATAAACTGAATATCATCAGTAAACGCAGTGATTGAAAATATTAACATGGGTGTCTCTTGGTTTTAGTCATTTAGTGATAAATAAAGTCTGCAGCGCCATCTAGTGTTAAAGACACAATCCTGCCTTCTGACTGACTCCAAATCTGTATCATTTTTAACAAGATTTCACTGCAGACAGACAGACAGACAGACAGACAGACAGACAGACAGACAGACAGACAGATAGATAGATAGATAGATAGATAGATAGATAGATAGATAGATAGATAGAAACAGATGAGACAAATCACCAGCCAGGAGCACTGAGAGACAGGACGAGGAGACTGTGAGGACGTGGAAATTGATGAATGATAAAATCAGTGATCTGATTGGCTGATGAGAGGATTTACAGATCAGCATGATTATAGACCTGGACGATTTAAATGCATGTCCATTACCACAGCAGATGATGGATCTTTCTGCACTTTCTCTATAAAAAGCGCAGGAGATCTGGAAAACCAGTTACCATAGCAACAGCACTTCTACAGCTACAGCTCGTCCAATGAGGATTGTGAGATTTGCATTAATTTAAACCTGCACATTCGAGAATCTTCTAACCGTAATAACACAAATACGCTGATGTATTTATTACACGTGTACGAGTACGATGCTGAAGTCTTTCATCTGTCTGTGATTATTAGAGCACCATATTCACCTTCATTTATTTATGAGAATTATTTTTGTATTATTATAAATAATAAATAGATGATAGAATAAAACATTTCTCTGTCCATGTGCCATTACTAATGAATTAATCTGCTGGATTTCACTCGCACTGATCTTTTAAAAAGATTAATGAGACGAGCTGATCACAGGTCAGAAAGAGATCACACTTTATCCAGATTTTATATCGTTTTTATCCAGTTATATGTTTTATTCAGATTTATTTGTATTTATATATATATTATTTATATACTGTTACAGTGGACTTAACAGTTTTACAGAATTCTGAAAATACTTTTAACTAAAAATAATATTCACTATATATACACAATATGTGCATAAAATATTCACACAGAGGGGCAGGAAATGTCAAATTATACGAATATTTAGAAAAAATTGTAATTAAACAATCTTCACTGACTGAGATGCGTTTATAAAAATTTGTAATAACTGTGATAATAAAATAAAAACAAAAATACTATAAATCTTGAGACCCTTCAACCATGAATCATTAAAACTTTATGATGTAGATGTAAATGATGTTTAGGATGAAGGGTTTTGTGGTCAGTAAACAGTGAATCTGGTGTACAAGAATCTCTTCGTTAAGCAGCGAAACCCAAAAGGCTATTAATAGATGAGTCCGTTCTCCTGATGTCCTAATTACAGATTCAGCACAAATACTAGTATATTATTACTCTTCTAAACCACACACACACACACACACACACACACACACACACACACACACACACACACACACACACACACACACACGTCCATTAACACTACATTTGGACCTGAACAAAGACACTTGGTCCCCAGAGCCGTGAGGAACTCGTCATGATGTATCCTGGTGTCCTATACTCTATATATAGAGAGATTTCTCCTGAAAGCACTGGAGGACTGCAGGATTCACACATGACTCCACCTGTTCAATCGCTTCCTCTCAGTCTGTAATCAGGTGTAATGAAAAGCTGCAGTCACGGAAGACGTCTCTATAAAATTAAAAACAACACTTTTAAAACAGGGGAACACCAGGAGTAACCCCTGGAGGAGCATCTCTTTATAACCTCATTCACACCTAGAGGCATGTTTCAGATATTTAATCCAATTAATGCATGTTTTCAGGAGGTGGGAGAAAACCAGAGAACCCAGAGGAACATATGATATTAACCAGGTGAGTAAATGAGGGATTTAGATCTTTAAAAATGCCACAGCTAGATCATGAATAAGAACAGAAACTGATGTGGTTCTGAGGCATTCCACAATCATTAACTCAACGTAGCATAGTGTAGCATATCTAGAAAAGTACTTACTAAATGACTGACAGGTAAAGTTCAAATCCCAGCACCACTAAGCTACCACTGTTGCAGGGTTTCTGCAGGTTTCACCAAGTCAAATGTAAGATGTTTTAAGACCTTTTTAAGACCATTAAGAATTTAATTGAAGACCGAGATCACCATAATGAGAAACCACAAATACGTTGTTAGTGACTGGCGTTACCCGAACCCTAAATTCATTTATTTTCAAGCTGAGTATCGCTGAACTTCCCCATAACTGGAAAATAAAATCCGTTTAATGTCTGTGGTACAGTCTGAGAGACTCGCGCCAATAACAGAAAGCTGATTGGCTGATGCACGTCGGTCTCATTTGAAATCGTAATACAACAAATTATATTTGGACTCACGAAAGAAAGAACAACGCCATGGAAACAGACGAACACAAAAAACTCTGTGGAGCATTTCGATGAGCACTAGAGGCAGCATTACATGGACATGAAAATTAAGACCTGTTTATCTTTTTTTATCAATTATTTAAGAGATAGAACGAAGAATTGGAGACTTTTTAAGGCCTAAAATTTAGATTTGTAGAATTTCAGAATGAAGAAGTGTTGGGTTCTTAAGCAACACCCTCAAAGCTCAAACAAGGCAACATCTCAATATCTGTAAAATAATGGTGATGTGGGCCGTGGGTTAGAGGGATAATGAACCGGCTAAAACAGATCTTTAATAAAAGAAAGAAAACTAGAAACCTGAACGTTTTCCGGTCAGTTTTTATATCGTCCAATCCAATCATCTGGGACTCCCAATAGTCCTCATCTCCAGAAGTGAATCTGGTTTAAGTGTGAAGTGTGGACTATCTGTGAGCTTCCTGAGAATTGGAGTGAAATACACTGAGATATGAGATGAGACTGTAAATAGACAGAATCGGACCTGCTTTATTTCTTCGTCCTGAACCTTTGTCTCATCTTCTTCTCCTCTGAGGTGACACTGTCTGATAAAACAGCCCTGGATCCTGGCAGTTTTCTGTCTCGTCGTGACCTTTCATGTGTTTTGTCCTTGATGGCGTTGTGGTGCTCTTTTTTATAGAAATGAGAGGAAGTAGCACTTGTGAGAGGAAGTGAAGTCGGCCTTGAAGCTTGAGATGTATCCGTGTCCATGAAAGGATTAGTTTGTAGGTCACGTGGTCTCTTGTATGTTTCTAGAACTACATTTTGGGATCCGTTATTTGTGAGCTCCTCCAACTCCATGAGAGACGGTCTACACTCAACATGGCTGAAACTGCTTTTCACGTGTGTTTTGTCACTCACTTTTCGTGTGACATTGCTTTTCTTCTTGGGCTTGGACTTGACACACTTCCTGGTATGATCTTTCCTCTGATAGGTATCGCTTGATTGATTTGCGACGGGTCTGGTTTCCTGATCAGAAGGATGATGATACTGATTAAGCTTCAGTGAAGACATTTGATTAGCACACTGCTCAACTAGCGAAAGAATACTAATGTCACTTGCTATACCGCAACTGCTGCTCGGAGAAGGAAGCGATGCTTGAGGACTTCCTGCAAACCTAGCTTGGTAAAGATTTGCAGGAGGCCACAGCTTTGATGTCTTTATTTGCTCGATGAAGGAGGTACACGAATGGCACAGGTGCAACTCTTTGGCCCCGTGTTTTAGGGACGCCTTACAAGATCCACAAAGAGATTCTTTGTTAATGGCAAGCACAAACAAGGAACTTGTTCCCGAGCCAGGAGAACATCCAGCGGGAGATTCCCAGTCCTTGCTGGGTGTTGATGGTGAATTGATATTGAATATCCGGAAGCACACATGACTTGTTGGGGTTCTGGGTTGGCTCTCTGGTGTTGTTACGACTCCAGCTTGATGTTGTACTGTGTCTACTGAGAAATGGCCATCTACTTGACATGGCTTGCTCAATTTAAGGTCAGCTATGTTGTCTCTACTACAAGAAGCCCTCACACCTGTTTTACTTAGAACATTAGTAAGATCCGTTGTTTGAAACATTTCTTCTTGGCAGACATCTCCATTAGTGCCAGTGCTGATCCCTGGGCTTCCCAACTCTGCTTTCTTACTATTGAGTGTCCTGTGTTTCATCCAGTTGACGATACCCATAGCCAGGGAAATTTCTGTATCACAGAGCTTCAGTAAGCAGTCCTTCCCAACCCAGTTACTCTGCAGAAAGTCCTGGCTAATCAGGTCTACTGATAGAGGAGGTGCCAGGTTTTCTTCTGATCCAATATGGAAGCTGTACATGGATAACGGGAGGTCTGGACTCGGCAGCTCGACGATGCTGCTCGGTAGATCCAGCTCGTCATCAAAAATGGGGGTCATTTCAGCCTCACTGGGGTCATAAAATAACTCATAGAGAGCATCTCCACTGTAGGTGTCTCTGGGGATTTTTCTGGTAAAAATTGGCGTTAGAGATTGTCCAGTGTGATCTTCAGTAGAAAGACAATCACAGTAACCCTCATCGCTGGTACTTTCTTGGTTCTCACTTTTCAGTGTCAGTGTATGACTCAGATTATTTTCTTGTTCGGTCATATTTTTGTTCAGAACATTCTCAACGTCATACGCAATCTCATTCGAAGAAGAAGAAATAGAAATTGGTGTCGAGGTTTTATTCGATTCTTGGCTTGAACTTTGACTCAAAAGAACGGTTCTATTGATTGCCTCCCACATTCCAAACAAATCCAAGACTTCAGGGTGAGCAGGTGATGCGAGCTGCTCCATGCCTCCCTGGAAAGCAGCAGGACTTTGCTTCAGAGTTTCGCTGGTACCTCGGCCTGTTTTACGTTTAGGCATTCCTTCTAGAGAGACCAGATATTCCTCATCTGCGAATATCTCTCCACACCCAGCTTGAGAGCCAAAGCTTTTCAGTGACACGGCATCCTCGCATACGTTAGCGCAGTCATCGCTCGAGGAGTCAGAAAACGTATCGTGCGTTTTGCGACAGGCTCTGGATTCACGGCATCTTGAGGATCTCCTTGTCTGTTTTGTTGTCTGTCCATATTCACGACTTGGTGTACATGGTGTCATTGCTTTCTCTCTATTCGGCTTTTTGTGAACGAAAAGGTCTTTGATGGCCTTTTTGGGCTTCCGTAGAAAGATCCTTTTCTTTGGAATGGACTTGGCGATGGAAGGCACGAACGGCACTTGAGGTGTCAGATTGCGGTAATCAATAATTTCCCGGTTGTTGGCTGAAGGATCCTGATATTCACGTAACAACCCATGAGTTGTACCAAAACTAGGAAAGCTAGCACTGTTCACCAGCCTGGAGTGATGACACATTTCTGGTGTCCACGCTTGCTCTCTATTTACTGGACTGATCAGACTCTCTGGGCTACTATCCATCACACAGTCGTAGGTTCTGCTCTTTCTCACATAATCACAGCTTAAGTCTTGAGTACACCCATCTGAGAAACTGGGACTGATCTCTGGAGAAAACGTGTCCAAGGTGTTTGGAGACAGTAAGTTCTCTGAGGATACGTTTGGATTGATTTCATTCATAGATATGTAATCCGAGGTGCTGAGAGAGCCATGTCCTCCAGCAGACTGACCTTTACATGTCCCAGATATAGGATTTGTATCACCTTGAGACCGTTTTCGGTTATTTGAGAACTCCATATTGGTGATTCACATTTGTTACTGCAGAAAGGGAAAAAAATTATAAATGAGTCTTTTTGTTGTTATTATATCATATTTTACTTCAAAACAAGATGTATCGAACAATGGGATAAAGAAATAAATCATTTCAGATAGAAAAAACAAAACAAACAGCACATGGTTTCAGTAATTTGCCTCTAGAGGCCGCTCTTGTAAGGAAAGCAAACCGGAACCCGGAAAAACTAACGGTATGGATTTTTGCTGACACATTAATCGTCCCCGACAATAAATTATCAGGGACAGTTGCTCATCAGGGACAAACTTACTTACAAAGAACATATTTACATTTAATCACCACATTATCTGTGTAAAGCTGCTTTGAGACAATGTTCATTGTTAAAAGCGCTATACAAATAAAAATGAATTGAATTGAATTGATTAATCATCAAAGCTGATGAATTGGTCGACCTGTAATTTAAATAATAACATAAAATGCTATGAAAACTTTGTTAGTTGTTTAGTTATAACCTTTACATATAATTACTTTATAAACACTCTAGTAATTATTTTTGCATGTTCCTGGATAATAATTAAGTTAAAGGGATTCGTTTAAAAATTTAAAATACCTACAATACCTACCTTTCCATCTATAATGGAAAAAGATTATTATTTAAAATGTATTGATGTTGATTCTAAGTGCCATCACTATCATTTCATGCCCTCAGGATATCAGGATTCTCTTCTTTAATACAATAAAACAGACATAATTTCCTTCTGGTTGACATTAAAAAACACACATTAATAAGAAATGTGAGAAATATTGCAATTTTTGTAATTATTTTCAACGTTTTTTCATTTTCAGCCCAGGATTGTGAGATTGAAATAATGAGTCTATTGAAGATCTGCTAACGGCTAGTTGGTGTTTTGAGCTGAAATCCTGAGAGAATATCAGTCATGAGAAGACCTCGTTACCTCCTCAGATCCCGGACATGGCGGAGAAAAGCTCCAGGTTCCTGCTGCAGAGTGAGACAGTGGAAAATCAGCAGCAGATCCGCGGGGTTCGGTTCACTCCCTCAGCAGCATGAGGTGCAAGTGGCGGGAAAATGGCGTTACCTCAGGTCACGAAAAACGGCGGGCTTTTTCACCCCGTGACCAGCGCGCGCCATGAGAGCTTTACAGAGGCGCGAGACGTCTGAGTGCGCATCCGTTACCTGTAACCGCGCCAGGAGATGCTGCGCGCTCGTGCATGAGAGAAGCTAGATGTAATGTGGAAAGCCAAAGGGCTCAGAAACGTTCTATACTGTACATATAGATGGATGAAGAAGGAGCTGAAGAGATTTTTTTTTGTAACTCTAGAAACTAATAGTGCTACTGTAAACACATAACTCCATAACTGTTCATACGTGTTAATTCTGTACTCAGACTCACTAATGGTTTAAAGCACATTAAGAAGGTAAGAAATGTCCCAAATGAACTCTTGATAAGACACACCTGGGACCTGAAACCCATTCCAGGTGATGACTTGAGTCTGATGAGAGAAAGACAGGAGTTTGTGAAGCAGCTTCAAAGCTACATGGAGCTACTTTGGACAATCTAAAATATAAAACATTTACTTGGATTTTTCAGTATTAATGTACGATTTTGAAAATAATACAACTCCATTTTTTACTGGTACTGTGTGTATTATATTATATATAGACATATACAATAAAGAATTCTGAAATGGCTAGACATCATCCAGTTAGAACACAAAAGTGACAGCAAAAAAAAAAAAAACAGATGTCTGCTGAAAAATTTAATGCAAAGTGAATCATTGCAAAACTATTTACATTTATTTAACCAGGGGAATAAACACACCAGTGTTTCATGAAGGTCACAGCAGGAAAAATGAACTTTTTAAACATTAGAATTTTTTTTCTATAAAACAGTAAACAGAATGGAGAGTCAGTGCAAAACATCAGAACCAGTATAACTGTTAAACTTTAACTTCTGGTTTTAACCACAAAAAATAAGACATAATTACCAGATTCACCTTTAAATTCACTTTTTGCTGTAATTGTATTTCATGCAGTCCTGCAGATTTCCCCTTTTCTCCTTCCTCATTTGTGATAGTTTACAGTACTCAGATGGTATTGTATATAACTATGAATTAATATTATCATATAAATCATTATGATTTATTGTTTCTTATTAAAAGACAAAGTTAACATTTTTACTTCAAACCAGGAAGTGAAGTGCATAAATACAAAATGACCAAACAAATCCCCAATACCCAGCGTGTGGTGGGACGGGTGAGGTTGGGCTCAGAGGTACGGTCCCCAGCCCAGGTACATGAGACACAGCAGGTTATCATCTGTGGCCTCCTGAATGAGGTAGTGAACGTGTCCCTCAATGGACAGAGGAAGTCCCATCACTTTATTCCTGTTCTTGATCACACCCTGGAGACGCTGATCAATGTCCTGGACGTGGGTTTTCGCCTGCAGGATAACATTCATAAAATCAACAACTCAAAACGAGCAGAAACACACACAGATCAATCACACACACACACACAGATCCATCACACACACACACACACACACACACACACACACACACACACACACACACACATCCATCACACACACACACACACACACACACACACACACACACACACACACATCCATCACACACACACACACACACACACAGATCCATCACACACACACACACACAGAGATCCATCACACACACACACACACACACACACACACACACACACACACACACACACACACACACATCACACACACACACACACACACACACACACACACACACAGAGATCCATCACACACACACACACACACACACACACACACACACACACACACACACACAGAGATCCATCACACACACACACACACACACACACACAGAGATCCATCACACACACACACACACACACACACAGATCCATCACACACACACACACACACACACACAGAGATCCATCACACACACACACACACAGAGATCCATCACACACACAGATCCATCACACACACACACACACACACACACACACACACACACACACACACACACACAGAGATCCATCACACACACACACACAGATCCATCACACACACACAGAGATCACACACACACACACACACACACACACACACAGAGATCATCACACACACACACACAGAGATCCATCACACACACACACACACACACACACACACACACACACACACACACACATCCCTCTCACACACACACACACAGAGATCCATCACACACACACACACACACACACACACACACACACACACACACACACAGAGATCCATCACACACACACACACACACAGATCCATCAAACACACACAGAGATATAAAACATCAGAGTCTGTATAGTAAACACCTTCTCATTGACAATTTCTCCAGATTCGTTGACTTGTGTTTTTGAAGAACCCTTTACTGGTTTACTCCACTCCACTAAAGGGTCATGAAGGAACGTCTTCAACACGCTAGGATACAAAACGAATAAAATAAGAGAACAAATAAAACAGATCATCTACACTAAGTCCCCTCTTATATCTTATTTATCATAAATGTAAACCGTAATACATTAGATTTTGCATATATATGTGTGTGTGTGTGTGTGTGTGTGTGTGTGATTTAAACCTCATGAGCGGTTCTCTCTGGTCCCTCATGAGTCTCAGTGTGACCTCACAGGCTTGTCTAAAAAGCCCCTCGGTTCCCATCGGCCCCATGGCGTGCACCATGTTCTGCGTCAGCCGGAACGGAACCACTTCAGGAACATCAAACGTCTCGCCCTACAACACCACATTACTGATTATACACACACTTCTCTCATGAGTGACATTTCTGTTACATGATCCGTGATATGAGTTTACACTCGTCCCAGTGTTGATATCAGGAATGTTGATCATTACAATTTGATATAAAAACAATTTACAGTAAATGTAAGACATCTGATGTAAACACTGATGTCACATCACAAATTATTTAAATGGTTACATTTTCCACCAATGACCAAAAATTGTGCTGCGTAAAGGTGGGTACTTTTCCGGATAACTAACACACACACACACACACACACACACACACACACACACACACACACACACACACACACACACACACACACACACACACACACACCTTGTTGAAAAGGCAGTTGAAGTCAACGTGTACACACTCTCCAGTTTGGGAATCAAACAGAATGTTTTCTCCATGACGATCTCCCAGACCTAGGATGTAGCCCACCATGGACATGACAGCTGTGGAGCGGCAGTATGCAGACCTGCTGTTGTACCTGCAAGCATGCGCACACACACACACACACACACACTTTTTCCATTATGTTTTTTTCCCATTGACAATATGATCAATTTCTCAACAAACTCTAATTTAAAGGTGCTGTACCAGGAGATTGGGTCAGGGAACGTTCTGAGAAACCACTCGTGAAACACAGGAGGGTGTCGAGCACACAAAACATCTGTGTGCAGCTTCAGTTTCTCCTGAAATGATGCTGTTTTGGGCAAAATCATTTTCCGCAGCTCCTTCCCCGTCAAATATATACCTGTTACATTATTATTATTATTATTCATTAAATCATAATTTTTTTTAATTCTTCTTCTTTATATTATTACATTTATTGCATAATACTAATTGGACAGATGATGGTATTTGTGTGACCATTGTAGTGAAAAGAGAATAGTGAATAGTAAAGTGAATATTTACACTATTTATTAATTAGTAAATAGTAAACTAGTAAACTATTTGTGAATAGTAAATAGGGTAGAGTGAATAGTGTAGTAAATAGTGTATAGTGAAAAGGGAATAATATATAGTGAACAGTGAGCAGAATGGGTGATAAAACACCTTTTTCCTTGTACAGTTTGGTGAGAATGTGGCGAAGGCCGGCCGTGTTGTTAACCCACTCCACGATGCCGCATTCTTCATTTAACGGAATCACGGCATACGTCCGAATGTGGAGATCTCTCCTTCTGGACTCCGCATCTTTCCTTAGGCTCTAAAACACAAAACCACACTATTTGCATTATTACCCATAACATGTAAAGTGCAGTTCATTTGCATGTTGCCACGCCCCCAAAACTCCATAAATGGTCATGTGCACAGAGCTGAATAGAAGTCGTTAAAATAAGTGAAAAGAAAAGCAGTAGTACGTTTGTTATAAATAAGGATATGTTGTGTTTTATTTTACTATAATTTAAAACCATTAAAATAAATAATTTTTACTTTGAGGTTTAATTACTTTATTAATGAGGCAATTAAATTCCATCAGCCTGCAGTCTTTCCTCAGGTCATCTTTAGGTTTGCACATCATCGTGTAACATTTTCCGTCTGAGCCTTTCAGAGAGATTTTCTTCGGTTTCTGGAGAGACGCCAAAATTTCCACCTAAAGGGAAAAAATCACATTAGAAAATTAGGTCACGTGACCATCAGCAGATAAAATGTGTGGTTCTTAAAGAGCTCACGTTGTCGTCGAATCCGGATAAGTAGACCCAGTGTCCGGGGAAGGCGTCATGGCTGGTGTTGGAGCCACCGGTGGAGGGCAGCGTGGGGATGAGGACTGACTGCAGCGGTATGAGGATCTCACTGAAACTCGACTCCTCCACCAAACGCTTCAACATCTTAAAGTGCACACTCATACTGAGAGTGGGGCTGTTCCCATCCACCTAAAACACACACACACACACACACACACACACACACACACACACACACACACACACACACACACACACATTTATGGAAAGCCAAATGTCCCATAAGGCGTTTCCAGGAATTTTTTCTGGATCCCGATTAATCAGTGACGGAACCTTAATACTTAATTATTCATTATTATTGAATTAAAACTCTCTCTCACAGGTTTGTTGCAAAGCTCCACCAGTTTGTCAGTCAGTCTGTTCGCATCTCCAATAAATTTCCCGAACGACCCGTTGAGACTGACTGCTTTCTTCAAAATCTCCTTACATCTGTTCATCCGGGTTGGATAAGACGACTGAGCAAGAAGAATTTTTTTTTAATTCAAATTATAATAGACATAAAAAGTAATTAAATAAAGATGTTAAATAAATAAAGTCAAATCTCATTATGGGCAGATTAGAATCATTTTTATTATAATATACAGGCAGATTTCTGACCTTTGACACAGCAGCCATCATCCACATGGCCTGCTGAGGGTAAGCGAGGAACACTTTAGCAATGATGTCCATGAGGACGGCGAACACCTCGTCGTTGGAGTGACAGATCCGAGAGATGAGCTGCGAGAACGCGGTGAGGAACTGATACGGAGCGAGGTGTAGTGTGTGTTCACTGATCACGGCGTTAATTTTACTCAAATCTGTCTTCATCTGAGCTCGATCTGAACGACCCGCTGGAACACACACACACACACACACACACACACACGTGCACCTCAATCTATTTGTCCATATCTTTGTCCTTTGTTCTGGGGTTGTCTATGATAAACTGATCTTTGTATTGTTTTCTCTGAAATAAATGTTTTTATACCTTTCTCCACTTCATAAACTTTTGCACCAAAATCGAGCCACAGTGTGAGCATGCGAGGCATGGCCTGGTAAATGTACTGATTCCCAAACTGCAGCGCTCTGAAAGAAGTACACAGTTGCAGAAAAGAAAAGAAATGAGAGAAAGAGTAAATTTAATGCAGTCTGTCTGTTTTTTTTTTTACAATCATTTCAACATGATGCAAATTTTTAAATAAAAATAAAACAAATGGAGAATTTTCTAGCTCCAGGATGTAAATGGACATACTTTCCAAAATAAGTGACGATGTAGCGGATGACGTTGCCCTGCTTCTCCATTTTATTGTCCGTCACCATCGGCATCAGTTTGTCATAATACTTAGCTAAATAAAAATTCCCATCTTCCCACTCAGGTAACAGTGTAGTGACATCCTACACACACACACACACACACACACACACACACACACACACACACACACACACACACACAGGAAAACAACGTCACCATGGGTTACTATGGTAACTATATCAACTATTTAAATGCATAGGACCCATATTGCTTGTTCCACCGGTTACCATAGCAACCACATCACTTGCTCCACAGGTTACCATAGCAACCAGAGCTCCCTTTCCACTGGTTGCCATAGCAAACATATAACCTGTTTCACTGGTTACTATAGCAATTGTATCATTTATTTCTAACAATCCTTCTTGGATGAGAGGAAGAAACATTTTGGTGATCTCCTTCCTGCAACATCTCACCCTGTAGATCTTCATGATGGCGTTGCTCTCAGAGTTTGCAGTCTCCTCCATGTAGCGGCCAACCAGCAGCAGTGCTTTTCCTTTAATCTGGATCCTCCTAGGATCTGAGAGATGTTGGCCTTCAGGTAAACACTGTTTTACTCCCTTCTGTAGAACAATGAGAGCCTGGTGCACATCACCCTGCAAACAAACACACATACGCACACACAGAGTTACGCAGATGATCAAGATTCATTGACACAGATACAAAGTTCCTCAGTTCTATTTTACCCAGTACCAAAATCCACTATCGGTCGACCTCTATTACG
>NC_060903.1:490000-492500 GCF_014805685.1 Silurus meridionalis
TGGTCTGGGAGGAAATAGATTTCATGAAGAAAGTCCTCTACTTCCTGTCTGGAATGAGAACAGAGTTATAACTACAAAATCATGTTTCTTTTCCACCTGCTCCTGTAGAATCCTGTAAAACTTTACGCCTAAGAAGAAGAGAATTTACTCGTATCCTCATGATCAGTACCTGTTCTCCACAATGAGGTAGTGCATGATCAAGGCCGTCTCTTTAGGCTGGATGGAGATTAGAGGCAGGAGAGCGACGATCACGTGACTCAACAACGGCCCTAAATAAGACGGATCGAGAGAGCGGACGAAACAATCCCACGTCCTGAGAAATAAATAATGAAAGACAGAATTTTGTAAAAAAAAAACCATTATTTAACACATTAAAGTGATTGATATTTAAGTAAATATCAGTATAATTGACAAAGTAAAGTTTTTGGGCAGATGATGTACTCATCACATTTGTAATCTAATTTATTTGAATGTTGTATATTTACAGTCTGCTCAGGAAACAGAATTAGATTATGTATTTTCTGATGCTCTCTGTGGGCTCACCTGCAGCAGAGTTGTGGAAAGTCCTCTTTATATCTCAGACCAGTTCTGAGTGTTGTCATCATCTTCACCCTCACTGAGCTGATGTGCTTTGATCCCATCAGCTTCATCAGAGCCATTAAACTATTCAGAGCCTGAAAAAAACCAAAAAAAAACCCAGGAAAACCTCGAGGAACATTTTTGTCCCAGGCGTTTATCCTGTACAATGCTGTGAGTGTTGAGTTCTCACCATTTTCTTCTTCTCCTTCTCACCGGTGCTGGAGCTCAGCAGCTGCATGTTGAAGAACGCCAGGATGCCCAGGAGCTTCGGCTGAAGATAATCAGCCTACGGGGGGACAGAAGGTGAGGATCAGATTAGACATGCAGACTGGAGCACAGACTGAAATTGTTTTAACCATAAACAATTTAAAGAATTTATTATCAATTTATTTATTATTATTTATTATTTATCATTTATTATCGCAAAATATCTAAATACGAACCCGTCTACCTGTCTGTCTGATTATTCCTTTGCTAATCACCTATCTGTCTGTCTGTCCACATGTCTGGCCAACTGTCTGCCCATCTGGCTATTTGTCTTCCTGTTTGTCCACTCCTCTATTTGTTTTTCTGTCTACCTGTCTCTGTGTGTGTGTGTAAGAGAGTGAGAGAGACATGTAATCGGGTCATACCATTATTTCAGGAGAGGTGATGTCTTTGGGTCCCTGATACGGGTCATCACAGGAGGCGAATGAAGCGAGGATGGAAAGTCCATTAAAGACCTGCTGGTAATTTTCTCCCAGACGCAGCAGCAGCTCGTTGTGGAGACCCTGGAAGTCCTGTCTCAGTAAACTGCCCAGCTCAATCTCTGTTTCACTCTACACACACACACACACACACACAGAACCAGGGCAGGTGTGTCCACGTTACTATGAAGAATTAATCCATGTAGCTTTAATCCATGTTTAAATAGTGAAGTGAGAGAAGTGTGTGTGTGTGTGTGTGTGAGATTAAGGTCTCTTATGGACTTGCTCACATACCTTGAGGTAGTGGAACGCTCTCTCCAGCTCCTGCTTGGTGCAGGAACACACCAGATGGGAGAAGATGTATTTGAAGTTGTTGATGAGGATTTCTCTTCGGTTGACGTTGAGCTGTTTGGCGATGGTGCGGATAAGAGCCGACGCCGTGGGACTCGCTTTCGCTGCTAGATAGGGAAGGAGAACCTGCAACGTACGCTGTAGGCACGCACACACACACACACACATATGCACACACACACACACACACACACACACACACACACATATAATAAGAAACAACCATAAATAAATGTTAAATTACTTGGATGATTAAAATACGATAAAAAAATTTAAATTTAATTACGACAAATATAGTTGGACCTGGAATCTAGTGATAACAAGCTCACGTTAAGGAAGCGGTTGAGGTCGGGGAAGTCGAAGGCGTGTGCGACGTGTGAGAGAATGTCGAGGGCCAGTTCTCTCTGGTGCGCCGCCTCCTCCTGGAGAGCCTCGCTGCTGTGATCAGGGGTACAGCGCAGCGCCACCATGTGGCGGGAGTGTAATGACTCCACCAGGAACTACACACACACACACACACACACACACACACACACACACAGCCTGCTTTAAATTTGCTGCGTGTTTAAAAAAAGTAAACTATGTCATTATAGTGTGAAGCTTCTTGTGGCAGCGGGGGCGTGGCCAGGTGTCGGTGTGTGAATGTATTTTTAGTCAAAACTTTAAGGCTCTGCCCCCAAACAGTTCCTCATCCAACAGGAACTGAAATAAATTCAGTCCCGGTTCTAGAATTGTGATTATGAATGATTTATCTGAGTGCCCTAAGCCTTTGCTGTGAGTGTGTAGCCATGAGTGTGAGGTGGAGGTGAGATCTGACCTGACACACAGGGTTCCTGTACTGATTGAAGAAGCTCTGCAGTTTGAGGTTCCTGGCTGAAGCGAGA
>NC_060903.1:495000-507500 GCF_014805685.1 Silurus meridionalis
TAACTAATCCCTCCAGAACACATACACGCTGTTCGACTCCATCACATGCCTCCAGCTGTTTGATCAACTCCTCCATCCGATCATCTACTGCAGCCCACACCTCGCTCCTGCTCCTCATGTCCACATGACTGATCTCACACACACACACACACACACACACACACACACACACACACACACACACACACACACACACACACAAATATAAATAAAGGATAAATTAAAAGAATAATAATAAAGTGAAAGTAATTAAAAGAGAGAGTCAGAAGGAGGTTCATTCAAACCCAAGCGGTTCTCGTCTGGATGCTGTGGAGAGAGACAGGTGTAATTTTTTTGCTGGAATCTCCTCGTCAGCTCCACTGAGCTCCACACACTCGTTCTGCACTTCCTGTAGAGCTGCAAGACCTTCGGCCTTCAGTGCAACACACAGGAATCCCTCCACATACTGCACATAAACACATTATTATTACTATTTGTTGGTGGTGTTATTATTGTTATTATTGTTATTGTTTTTGTTTACCTCCTGCTGTTTCCGAGCTCCAATGTTGGAGATCAGGGTTCTGCAGATGGACGTCACTCTCTCCTTCCGGATCGAGGTTGCGGACTCGTATCCTGAGGGCACGTGCTCCAGGACGAAGCGGAAAACCTCATATAGCGCCATCCTCACCTCCGTATCCTTCATCCTGTCCACAGCCCCTCTGATGACGAGTGTGTGCACCAAGTCCATCAGCAGGTCCAGGTGGACACGCCCGATCCGCACGTGTGCGTCCTTCTCCGGTCTGAACACGCTCCCTGTCAGTGCCCGAAACTCTGCTGCGCACGTGCGCACGTCCGATTCCTCGCAAGAGACGAACGATTCCAGGAGGGACAGATACGCCGTGAAAAAAGTCTGCTCGTGGTTGACAGGAAGTCCCCCCAGGTTCACGATGCGTCTCAGCATCGCCATGGAGACAACTTTTAACTCCGGGCCGGCATTCATCAGGACGAAACAGGACGCGTCCCAGATCTGTCCGACTTCCCTGGGAAAGAAGATGCCCTGCAGGATGTCAGTGAGGACGCTCAGCGTGGTGGATAAGAGCGCCTGAGAGGACGCGGCTGAGACGAGGTGGAGGACGGACGGTGTGAGATACAGGGCGCGATGAGACGTGCTGACACTGAAACGCTGCAGCGATACGGGCCACTGCATCCGGTGTGTGTCGGGCGTCCTGCAGCAGGTGTGTGTGAGATCCTGCACTAATCCTATCAGCTCTCGAACCAACACTCCGAATATCACGGGGCACTTTGCTCGGAACAGGTGGAGCAGGGAACAGAGGACCGAGACGATTTTAGCGTGCAGAATTCCGCATTCCGGAGCGGCGGTGATGCGTAACACACGCATGATGATCCACTTACTGAAATCTGAAAAACAGAGACTGTCCATCAGAACACTCTGATTCTCACTAGGTGAAGAGTACTGACAGGTGAGGAGTACTGACAGGTGAGGAGTACTGACAGGTGAGGAGTACTGACAGGTGAGGAGTACTGTACTGACAGGAGAAGAGTACTGTACTGACAGGAGAAGAGTACTGTACTGACAGGTGAGGAGTACTGACAGGTGAGGAGTACTGACAGGTGAGGAGTAATGACAGGTGAGGAGTAATGACAGGTGAGGAGTAATGACAGGTGAGGAGTACTGACAGGTGAGGAGTACTGTACTGACAGGAGAAGAGTACTGTACTGACAGGTGAAGAGTACTGACAGGTGAAGAGTACTGACAGGTGAAGAGTACTGACAGGTGAAGAGTACTGACCGCTGCAGTCACTCTGTACTTCTCTGTACTGTTCTGCCTGACACGTCGGGTTTATAAACATCAGCGAGGAGGATTTAATGATGTGCTGGATGAAGTCCAGGAGCATGACGCACGCCGGTTCTGACCTGCTCTTCTTAGAAAGTTCCAACGCCACTGAAAACACACAAGCACACAACACACACCCACACACATTTATTAGAGAATTCTATACATCTGCATCTTCTTTTTATTTCAGTTCCACACACACATTTATTGATAATAATAATCAGATGATATTTTGTTGAGTGTGTTATTGTGCTTTATGACTCTGTTCATGTGGTATTGATTAACTGTATGAAATGATTTAAATGTAGATATTTTCTGGCTCCATATGTAAATGTACTTTAATGCACTGAAGAATGCAGGAAGAGAACGATCTCTAAATGCACGTGTGCACGTGTCTATCCTACTAGACTTCCCACGTGCACTCTGTAGGTGTGTTTTGTTTGGGTTTTGCGATCTAATTGATAATGTCAAATTGCACAACAATTACGGTAATATTGTAGACGATATATATGGTGCACTGGACAGGTACTAAAGAATAAAACTCTACAGACATGTTCAGATATTTCTGGCCTTCAGAATTAATGTATTACTTAATAACATGCGCTTATTTCAAGTGTTTAAACTGAATTTTCATATGTTTAATGCTACTGTCAATGTCAACTGTGTTAATAAGGCATGAATAGACTTTGCATAAATAAAGGAAACCAAAAGTAATTTGTTTGTAAATAATAAAACTGTATTCTGTTTTCTTACCCACTTCTACATCAGTCAGGATTCTGTCAATGAACTGACACAGGATCTGTCTGGGTTTCTGCACAGCTCCGTTATACTCCTCTGAGGTGGCGCTGAAAAACACTCAGAACTGTTTATTCCTCTGTGATCTGGACACAATCACTAACACACACAGACACACACACGCACACAGAGACACACACACGCGCACACACACACACACAGAGACACACACACACGCGCACACACACAGACAGACACAGACAGACAGACACACACAGACACAGACAGACACACAAACACACACAGACACACAGACACACACACAGACACACACACAGACACACACACACACACAGACACACACACACACACATACACACACACACACACACACACAGAGACACACACACACACACAGACACACACACACACACAGAGACACACACACACACAGAGACACACACACACAGAGACACACACACACACACACACACACACACACAGACAGACAGACACACACAGAGACACACACACACACACACACAGACACACAGACAGACAGACAGACAGACACACACGCAGACAGACAGACAGACACACACGCAGACAGACAGACAGACAGACAGACACACACACACACACACACACACACACACAGACAGACAGACACGCATGTAGACAGACACACACACACACACACACACACACGCAGAGACACAAACACACAGATAGACACACACACGCACACACAGACAGACAGACACGCATGTAGACAGACACACACACACACACACACATACACAGACACACGCAGAGACACACACACACAGAGACACACACACGCAGACAGACACACATGCAGACAGACACACACAAACACACACAGAGACAGACACACAGAGACAGACACACAGAGACAGACACACACACACACACAGACAGACAGACAGACAGACAGACACACACACACACACACACACACACACACACACAGAGACAGACACACATACACACACACACACACACACACACACACACACACACACACACACACACCTCGCTAGCTCCTGAAGAGCAGGAATCATGGCAGACATCTCTAACCCCGGCTCCATTTGAACTTCTGACTAAACACCAGCCCACAGCGACCTGAATGACTAATAAAGTGTGTAAAGTGAGAAACTGAATTATTAATAAAAACTTATTCAATAAAAATAAACGGGTTTTTTATTCCAGTCAGAAATCACATTTATACACCGAGCAGCTGATGCGCGCGCACTCCCTCTCCCTCGCGCGCTGCCGCTCAGTCCCGTTCAAACCTGTTCCGCTCTGAGGACGGTGGCCGGGAAGGGGTTCCTGCTATTAACGAAACGCGATGCTGCTCACTTCCTGGATGTGTTCAGTTCTGTTTGTTTTGTTTAATATCATCCGGGTCTTTTTATTGATCTCTAATTATAATGGGAATCACGAAGTTATCCGATTTGATTCGGGGGGATGCTCCAGCTTCCATTAGTCACAAAGAGATCGGAGATTACTCTGGTAAATCCTGATATTTTACTCAATTAACCTTATAATGTACACTATTAATACCCTGATCTACTGATCTACTCAACCAGATCTACTTTAAAGGCTAGATCACTGAACAGACCATCTTCAATACATCATTAAAGGATTTCTGGTTAGAAATGATGATTATTGTTCATGTCAATTATTCCCTGGTTGAGTCAAAGAGCTGAACTGTTAACAGATATATTATTAGATCACCATTAATCATCATGTCTGTGTGTTGAAGGGAAAATCATTGCACTGGACACCTCGATTATTGTGAACCAGTTCCGTTCAGCTGTCCCTAATCTCAAATTAAGGTAAGTAATAATAATAATAATAATAATAATAATAATAACAATAATAATTGATTAGTAATAGAAGAGTATCTGTGAGAGTGAAAGGGAAAGTTTATAGGACTGTGGTGAGACCTGAGATGTTGTATGGATTAGAGACAGTGGCAGTGAGTAAAAGACAGGAGGTGGAGCTGGAGGTAGCGGAGCTGAAGATGTTGAGATGTTCGTTGGGAGTGACGACGATGGACAGGATTAGAAATGAGTTTATTAGAGGGACAGCGCATGTAGGACATTTTGGAGACAAGGTGAGGGAGGTGAGATTGAGATGGTTTGGACATGTGCAGAGGAGGGACATGGGGTATATCAGTAGGAGAATGCTGAGGATGGAGACACCAGGAAGGAGGAAAAGAGGAAGACCAAGGAGGAGGTTTATGGATGTGGTGAGGGAAGACATGCAGGTAGTTGGTGTAAAAGAGACAGATGTAGAGGACAGGGGGGGATGGAGACGGATGACCTGCTGTGGAGACTCTTAATGGGAGCAGCCGAAAGAATAATAATAATAATAACACGAGGTGGTTAAAAAAGGTTCGAGACTAGTTTTGTACCATGCCAACAGATAGCAGCACGAGGCTGCACGCACAGTCACAGGGAGCACCGACCTTCATAAGTCAGTGTGTTAAGACATCTCCTGTGTACATGGGGAGATGTGCGGCTGGTGCTATTCTGAACACAGGCGTTAACCTGTCACAAGCTTCTCCTCACACGTGAACACATAAATCCTTCAGATACAGATTTAAGATGCTTTAGTTCACTTTTGTGAATAAATCAGAGAAATAAACACATGCCTCTGTCTCTCTCTGTCTTATGTTTCCTGGTATTTATCTAAATGTATTTGTATTGATAAAGTGGATTAGACTGCATTTTTACTTGTCTTTGTGTTCCTTAATATATTAATAGTAATTTAAACACATAAATTTAGATAAAATGATTCCAGTAACAGAGCTGAATTGTGTGTTTGTGCAGTTTGTTGGGTGTGTTCTATCGCACACTGACCTTTCTGGAGCACGACATCAAGCCAGTATTTGTGTTTGATGGAGATCCTCCTGAGCAGAAAAGAGCCGTGGTGAGAATCCAGACACTACGCTGACACACAGAGCACCAGGGTTCAGCTTTACTTTCAAAATATCAGAAGCACATTTTCTTTTCCTTTTCATCCTTCAGCTGGAGAGAAGAGCACAAAGCGCAGGCTGGAGCAGCACACAACGCCCTCACACAGGTATGTGTGTGTGTGTGTGTGTGTGTGTGTGTGTGTGTGTGTGTGTGTGTTATTTTCATGTAAACGTTTGATGATCTGCATCAGCTTTACTCCAAATCCGTCCCTCAGTGTCCTCCAAAACAAAAGAGTTCCTGCGTCTCCTCCAGCTCCTGGGTGTTCCATGCGTCCAGGTAACTTCTCACATCTCCATCACAGCCTCTGCTGAGTATTTATTAAATATATAATAACTCTCTAATAACTCATGTCTCTCAGGCTCCAGGTGATGCCGAGGCATGCTGTGCTCAGTTAGTGAGGAGCGGTGTGGTGGACGCAGTGGCCTCGGAGGACATGGACACGCTGGCGTTTGGAGGAACGCTTCTCCTTCGCCAACTCAACGCCAAGAGGCAGAGGTGAGGGAGCGCTGGTTCTTTCCTTCACACCACTTATTCACCATCACTGGTGCTTTTACTGTTTCTGATCTCCTTTCATCTTTTCTACCTTCTGAAATCTCACTCTCCCTGACGATCCTCACTCACCAGTTCATGAGTCCACATGTAGCCTGTATTTAAAACGCTCTTATTGGAGATATTTGGTATGAGGTGAATGTTAGAAACCCGACGCAGATAATGTTTTTATTAATGTTCATGTGTTTATTAATAAATAATCCTGGTGTACTGTGTGGTTCTCTCAGTGAGGTGATGGAGTTCTCTCTGCCAAAAATACTGCAAATCCTACAACTCACACAGGAAGAGGTACCGCAGTGTGTGTCGTGTGTTATATTTATAAACATATATATACACACAACTGGTAAAATAAGTATTGGACGTGTCACGATTTATCTCAGTAAATATATTTCTAAAGGTGCGATTGACATGAACCAGATGTTGGTAAGAACCCACACAATCCAAACATACAGAAATCACACATCAGCTGCTTCAGTCCCAACTGATGATCAGTACAAACGTGTTCCTTCACCAAGGTTTCACAAAAGAAACATCTCATGATGGGTAAAAACAGAACAAAGGACCTTCACAACCTTATTGTTACAAAACAAACTGGTGGCATTGGTTACAGAAGGATTTCTAAACTTCTGAATGTTCCAGTGAGCACAGCTGGGGCAATAATCCAGATGTGGAAATGTGGATTTGACAATAAACCACCTATGACCAGGTGCTCCTCACAAGACTTCTGACAGAGGAGTAAAAATATCAGAAGAACCCAGGAACCAAGGACCACTTATGGAGAGCTTCAGAAAGATCTGGAATTAGCAGGTACAGGTTTAAAGAGAACAATAAGTAATGCACTGAAGCTCCATGTCCTGTGTGCACGTTCACCATGAAGACTCCACTGCTGAAGATCAAGCCTGTGTGAACGTTCACCACGAAGACTCCACTGCTGAAGATCAAGCCTGTGAAATACTGGGAGAATAAAGTCTGGGCAGATGAGATCAAATTGAACTCTTTGGATGCCATAAAACACACCATGTTTGAAGGACACACGGCACATCAGCCCAGAAACACCTGACCAACAGTGAAGTGTGGAGGTGAGAACATCATGGTGTGGAGCTGTTTTTTAGCATACGGTACTAATGAACTTCTGCATCTACCATGATGATGAAGATGAAAGGAGGGTGAACATTTCAGCGAGACGAAGATCCTAAAACACACAGCTGAGGAAACTCTTAACTCTCAGAGAAATAAAATAAAGCTGCTGGAATGTTCCAGCCAATCACCTTCCTCAAATCCCATTAAAGATCCACAGAAAGAACTAAAGATCAGAGTTTGGAGAAGAGGCCACAGAACCTTCAAGATGTGACGAGTGTTTGTGTAGAAGAAAGTGTTAAAATCACACCTGAGCAATGCGTGAAACTGAGTTTCTCCACACAGGAGACGTCTTGAAGACGTCATTACCAACAAAGGCTTTTGTACGAACTATTAAATAAAAAAATAATTTAGAAATATATTTACTGATTAAATAATGACGTGTTTATTATTTATTTGACCTGCTGTAAGTACGTGTTTATTACACAGTGTGAACGTCAGAGTCGTCTGTTCATCCAGGACGAGTGTCAAACAGAAAACCACATTTATACTTACAAATATACGCATACAAACTAACACGCATTCCTCTGTGTGTGTGTGTGTGTGTGTGTGTGTGTGTGTGTGTGTGTGTGTGTGTGTGTGTAGTTTGTAGATCTGTGTATTTTATTAGGATGTGATTATTGTGATAAGATCGTGGGTTTGGGGCCGAGTCGAGCGCTGAAGCTCATCCAGCAACACCGCACTATAGAGAACATCTTACTCCATATCAACGGAAGGTAACACACACACACACACACACACACACACACACACACATATATATTCACACACACTTATATACTTGTGTGTGTGTGTATGTATACATATATATATATATATATATATATATATATATATATATATGTGTGTGTGTGTGTGTGTGTGTGTGTGTGTGTGTGTGTGTGTGTATACAGACACACCCGGTTCCTGTATGTTGGCAGTACCAGGCTGCCCGCAGGTTGTTCCTGGAGCCTCCCCGCTCTGATCCTCCCTGTCTGCAGTGGTGCGAGCCCAACGAGCAGGAGCTGGTTAACTTCCTGTGTCAGGAGAAACACCTCAGGTACATCAAACCAACACACACACACACACACACACACACAGTTTTCTGGTTGAGGGAACGGTGTGATGCTTTGAGCACTCGGTGTGTATATTAAATACCCACACAGTGAGGATTATAGTCAGTGGTGTGTGTTGTATGTTTAGTGAGGAGAAGGTGCGAGGGAGGATGAAGAAGTTCCACAAGAACCTCATCTACAGGAGGAAAGAGAGAGAGGAGAAGAATAAAGGAGGGATACAGACACGTTTGGATAAATTCTTTCGTGTAACACGGAAAAGACAGGTAACGTCTCGGATAATCAAAATGTGTGTCTGTCTGTCTATCTGTCTCCCTGTCTTTCTCTCTATCTATTTGTCTGTCTGTTTGTCTGTCTGTCTGCCTGTTTGTCTGTCTGTCTGTCTCTCTGTCTGTCTGTCTGTCTATCTGTCTGCCTGTCTGTCTCCTTGTCTTTCTCTCTATCTGTCTGCCTGTTTGTCTGTCTGTCTGTCTCTCTGTCTGTCTGTCTCTCTGTCTGTCTATCTGTCTGTCTATCTGTCTGCCTGTCTGTCTCCTTGTCTTTCTCTCTATCTGTCCTTCTGCCTGTCTGTCTGTCTGTCTGTCTGTCTCTCGGACTGTTTCTCTGTCTGTATATTTACAGATAAATGTATTGTGTATATACAGACAGACAGATGATCTTTCTGTGTGTTCAGTCTGTAGAAACAGGAGGATCCACAGTGATGAAATCCCTGAAGACTGAGTGATTGTGTTGGTCTGAAGCCCTGATGATGGACAGAAGTGGAGAATTTCTGTGATCATGTTGTTAATTGAGTTTTGTTCATTTTGTTGATGAAGAATTTAGTCATGGAAAAGTTTATTATTTTAGTATTTATTTGTTTTTATTATTCATTTTAATTTACGGTTCATGAGTCCAAAGCTGCTGCTCTTACAGCACAATATATCTCCTCTAATCTCTTTCTGTGTGTGTGTGTGTGTGTGTGTGTGTGTGTGTGTGTGTGTGTGTGTGTGAGTGTCACACACAGACTCAGACACACACTGTTATATGATGCATAAGATCAGGGTATAGAGGTTTTGTACATTATGTTGTAAATAAATAACTTTTGCCAGACGAACTTCACAACAGTATCATTTATTTAAAAAACTAAATGAAATGCTAAAAATTTCGAAGAGTTTGAAGAAGAGTTAATTTAGATAAAACAATGTATTACTTTTTAAACCTATGATTATAAAATTTAATTATAAATATGACATGCGGTACAACAAACCATTACAATGAAAAACAATACAAATTTCTAGTTTCAGTCATTTCTGTCATATTATAATGAAGTAATTATATATATAATTTATAATAAAGTGTAATGTTATAGTGTCATGATAATGAATGCTTCCGGTGTAGGGGCTCTGCTGGACACAATAAGATCTGGATAAAAGTCACATTTTCATTTTAAAGCTTTTATATTATAAGGTAAGTTTTATGTACACAAATGTAAATGGTCAGAAACTATGCCCAATATCTTTCATTTCTTAAACACGACTTAAACATTTATTTAAAAACTTTACAAGAACCTTTAAGTCTTTCAAGCAAACAGAATTATGGATAAACTCAAAGATCTAAACTCCTGTTTTTTACTATACCAATACTTTACACTTATACTCTTCCTGCTTTTATTTTCTTTCTTTCTTTTTTCCTTCATTAATTGTGGATATTATGTAATGTTGCATTATGGTATGAATGCTAAATGTTTCAGTATATAATAAAAAAAAATCACATAAATACATAAAATGAATTAATAAATATAGCTGCAAGCAGCGATGGCGGGCCCTCGCACATTTGTGTATCGCTATACGGTGCCCCCCAGAAAACAATGCACGGTGGGCAAGTGCATCAAGTGGGTAAATATCAGTGGACTATTTTATGTTGGTACTGACCCATTTGGGGACTGTAAGTAAAAGAAACCCCACATTTTAGACAAACGGGGGCGCTAGTGAGCCACTTAAGAGACACACCCTTGTCCGACCTTTTTGTCCACACCTAACAGCCGACAAATGTGATGTATGTGTCAAATTTCAAGTTAATCTAAGCACGCCAAAAGCAGTAAATATGCCTGAAATAAAATGTAAGTTTGACGCGTTGCCATGAGAACAGCGTTCGAGATAACAAAAATCACTTTGCAAATTATCATCTACAATGTCTCGCCATCATGTTGATTACGTTTGATGTCAATCGCATGAATATCCTAGGAGGAGTATTTAAAAGTTCACCACATGCACTTATAAAACAAACCAAAATGGCTGACTTCCTGTTGGGCGTAGCTCATAGTTTAGAGGGCGAAAGTTGTTCGGCTCGATGAGATCTATATGCATACCAACTCTCGTACATGTGCGAACATAATTGCCCGATCTGTGCACGAATGTTTGGTTTTTAATTCCAGGGGGCGCTACAGAGCCCCCCTGCCACGACAAAGGACTCTGACGTGTGTGCCAAATTTCAAGAGTTTTCGAGTATGTTAAGGAACCCCAAATGTCCAATGTGTGTAAAAAAATAATAATAATAATAATAAATTCTAAGGAAAACAATAGGGCTTCACACCTCTGGTACAGGCCATTCTGACCTGGTGCTCGGTGCTCGGGCCCTAATAAAAAGACCCTGCTGGAGAGTGAACACCTGCACTCCAGTCCACGCGAGAGATTCTAAATCTCGCGAGAATTTCGACAACAACGTGTGTTTTATTGATTTTTTTATTTGAAAGGATTTTTCACAGAAGAGCAGATGACATTAATTAAATACTCCACTGAGGTTATTATTATTATTATTATTATTATTATTATTATTATTATTATTATTATTATTAATTACAGTCCTGTTCTGTATTCTGGAATCAGCTGATATAAAGAGACAGTGATTAGTGTCTTATTAAAGCCACACCGCCGCTCCTGCAGGGGGCAGCAGATCGCTTATTGTCTTTACATTTCACTACAGAAGAACATGCGTCTAAATGCGGAAGTAGCAAATCCTCCCGACCCCAGTGCACTACTTAGGGCGCAAAAATACAGCAATCAGCACTCTATCTAGTGCACTAGGTATGGATTAGAGAGTTTTATTAGGACCGAGCCTTGTGTTCCCTTCCACACACACACACACACACACACACCCGGAGGGAGCAGAGAGGAGCAGAGAGGAGCGGCAGTGTTTATGGTGCTGTAACAGCGGGTGTCATTAACACTGTATTAGTGCCGGATTGGGTTCCATCATGGCTGCGAGCGTGAAGCGCAAACAGGAAGAGAAGCACCTGCAGCTGCTGCGGGAGATGACCAGCCGCCCCGCCAACCGGAAATGCTTCGACTGCGAGCAGCGCGGCCCGACCTACGCCAACATGACCGTGGGCTCCTTCGTCTGCACCACCTGCTCCGGCATCCTGTGCGTCTGCACCTTCATCACCATCATCACTATCATTTGCACCATCATCACTGTCAACTGCACCCTTATCACCATCATCTGCACCTTCATAACCATCATAACTATCATCTGCACCTTCATCACCATCATCTGCACCTTCATAACCACTATAACTATCATCTGCACCTTCATCACTATCATCTGCACCTTCATCACTATCATCTGCACCTTCATCACTATCATCTGCACCTTCATCACTATCATCTGCACCTTCATCACTATCATCTGCACCATCATCACTATCATCTGCACCTTCATCACTATCATCTGCACCATCATCACTATCATCTGCACCATCATCACTGTCATCTGCACCTTCATCACCATTATCACCATCATCACTGTCATCTGCACCTTCATCACCATTATCACCATCATCATCATCTGCACCATCATAACCTTCATCACTATCATCTGCACCTTCATCACTATCATCTGCACCTTCATCACTATCATCTGCACCTTCATCACTATCATCTGCACCATCATCATCATCTGCACCATCATCACTATCATCTGCACCTTCATCACTATCATCTGCACCATCATCACTATCATCTGCACCATCATCACTATCATCTGCACCATCATCACTGTCATCTGCACCTTCATCACCATTATCACCATCATCACTGTCATCTGCACCTTCATCACCATTATCACCATCATCACTGTCATCTGCACCCTTATCACCATCATCTGCACCTTCATAACCATCATAACTATCATCTGCACCTTCATCACCAT
>NC_060903.1:512500-515000 GCF_014805685.1 Silurus meridionalis
TGTACTTAACATGCTAAAGAAATCTCTGACATTAATCTGTGTGTGTGTGTGTGTGTGTGTGTGTGTGTGTGTGTGTGTGTGTGTGTTTAAGGAGGGGGCGTGTCAGCTCCACCTTTACCCAGTGTTTCTTCTGAGGATCGATACGCTGCTCTGGCAGAACTGGACTGTGCTCTCGGCTCCACTCCACAGGGGTGTGTGTTGACCATCTGAGTGTTTCACCAAACACACCCTATATACTCAATATGTGTCTGACGTGTGTGTGTGTGTGTGTGTGTGTGTGTGTGTGTGTGTGTGTCTACACCAGTGCGTTTGATGCTGTTTCAGGCTCTGCCCCAGCCCCGCCCCAGCCGGTGATTCCCAGCATGCAGCAGGGTTTTACAGGTGATCTCTGATCTCTGCACTTTATTCACTCGTCTTTCACAAACACTCGTCTTTTTTCTTATCTTTTCTTCCTCTCTCCTTTTTCTCCCTCACAGGGTCCACAAATCCGTTTGTCGCTACGGCAATTCCTCCGGAGTCGATGTGCACAAATCCGTTCCAGACCAACAGCAGATCATCAGCCACAGGTAGCAGCTATCATCTCATTAACGCAACGACTGGAAGTTCTGATTGGCTGAGAGAAGTACAGTGTGTTCTGATTGGCTGAGAGAGGTACAGTGGGTTCTGATTGGCTGAGAGAAGTACAGTGGGTTCTGATTGGCTGAGAGAAGTACAGTGTGTTCTGATTGGCTGAGAGAAGTACAGTGGGTTCTGATTGGCTGAGAGAAGTACAGTGGGTTCTGATTGGCTGAGAGAAGTACAGTGGGTTCTGATTGGCTGAGAGAAGTACAGTGGGTTCTGATCGGCTGAGAGAAGTACAGTGTGTTCTGATTGGCTGAGAGAAGTACAGTGTGATGGTAATGTGATGCTCAGAAGCTGATAATAAATTAAATGGGTGGTTGGTTTGGTTGAAGCTAGTTTGGTTGAAGGCGGTTTAGTTGAAGCTGGTTTGGTTGAAGGCGGTTTAGTTGAAGGTGTTTATTTAGTGGATTGAGGTTGATGGGAAGTAAATTGTGGTGTTGTTCCTCTCCAGGTTCTATGAGCATGCCAGCTGGTTTTGGGAATGCCCCCAGTTTCTGCCTGCCTACCAGTTTCAGTGGTAGTTTCCCACAGCCTTTTCCCCCGGTGCCGTACCAACAACAGCCCAACGGTAAACACAAATTTGATGACTATTTCATTTCCCCCTCTGGTTCTGTTCTATAATTCTACACTCCTCATTTCTCCTCAGGTGGGTTTCCTGTTTATGGTCAGAAACCTCAGATGAGTTACAGCCAGCCCCCCGTCTCCAACAACCCCTTCATGGTGAGCGTTTACAATACTGATAAAAATGCTGATGTGTCAAATACTTATTTTCCCCACTGTGTATAATGTAAATTGTTTGTCTCACAGGATCATTTACTTTTAATAATTTTCTCACAGTATATTTTGTATGGGGTTTTTGTCCTTTTCACAACTCCATATGAGTATTTGTTTTAGTGATTAATAAACACATATTGGCTTTTTATTTTATTTTATTTTATTAAACACTTCACACACAGGAATTTCCGTCTGTCTTCTCGAACTCACTTAACACAGGGCACTACCGGAGATTTTATTAACTAATACACAGGATAGAGGGGTGCCATTACTTATGGATAGACTAGCAGGTAAAGGGCGAGGACAGTATTATAATCTCTCTCTCTCTCTCTCTCTCTCTCTCTCTCTCTCTCTGCCTGTCTCTCTTTCTATTTCTCAGGGTGGAGCTCCAGCAGGTCCGTATCCCACCGGTGGATCGTCCACTAATCCATTCCTGTAAAACACAGAGCTACAACACACACACACACACACACACACACACATATGCACACACACTTTATACTCACTGCACTGACACTTCTAGAGAGAGACGTGTTCTGAGTTCCAGCGCTGTTTTTAGCTCGTCTTCGTCCTGATGAAAGTTGCAGAAGAGGATGGTGGTGAAAGCTGGAGGACGTGGACGAGGGTGGATTGAGAGCGGTGTTGGAACTCGGTCCGTACAGGAGAGAAGCAGCAGACGGTCTTCCTCTGTTCCCCGCTCAGTTCCCGTCACGCTCCACATCTGCGCTCCATCCTATTTATGGCTTTCACTCAGCAATTAATATTAATAATAATAATAATAATAATAATGTCGTAGGCCGAGCAGGTTGTTACTTACCGCTGTTTACAATCCTTTTAGAAACACTTTATTTATGATTAAAAACAGGAGGTGTTGAACTCAAGCAAATTTGAAGCAGCAGTTCGATCTGTTCCACATTGTCCCACTGATAGTTTGTTACTGTTCAGGGTTTGGTATTGGAGCTGGTCGGGGTTTGGTATTGGAGCTGGTCGGGGTTTGGTATTGGAGCTGGTCGGGGTTTGGTATTGGAGCCGTTCGGGGTTTGGTATTGGAGCCGTTCAGGGTTTGGTATTGGAGCCGGTCGGGGTTTGGTATTGGAGCCGGTCG
>NC_060903.1:520000-522500 GCF_014805685.1 Silurus meridionalis
ATATACACACATTAATACACTCATATACACACACTCATACACACATTAATACACTCATACATACACATACACACATCAATACACTCATACACACACTCATACACATTAATACACTATATACACACACTCATACACACGTTAATACACTCATACACACTCATACACACATTAATACACTCATACACACACTCATACACACATTAATACACTCATACACACATTAATACACTCATACACACATTAATACACTCATACACATTAATACACTCATACACACACTCATACACACATTAATACACTCATACACACACTCATACACACATTAATACACTCACACACACTCATACACATTAATACACTCATACACACATTAATACACTCATACACACATTAATACACTCATACACACACTCATACACACATTAATACACTCATACACACACTTATACACACATTAATACACTCATATACAAACCCGATTCCAAAAAAGTTGAGACACTGTACAAATTGTGAATAAAAAAGGAACGCAATAATTTACAAATCTCATAAACTAATATTTTATTCACAATAGAATATAGATAAAATATGAAGTGTTAAACGTGTGACATTTTGAAGTTGGGACAGGCAGCAATAAGAGGCTGGAAAAGTGAAATGTACATATAAGGAACAGCTGGAGGAGCAATTTGCAGCTTATTAGGTCAACTGGCAACATGATTGGATGATTGTGTATAAAAAGAGCCTCTCAGAGTGGCAGTGTCTCTCAGAAGTCAAGATGGGCAGAGGATCACCAATTCCCCCAATGCTGCGGTGAGAAATAGTGGAGCAACATCAGAAAGGAGTTTCTCAGGGAAAAATCATCATTATCTACAGTGCATCATATCATCCAAAGATTCAGAGAATCTGGAACAATCTCTGTGTGTAAGGGTGAAGGCTGGAAAACCATACCGGATGCCTGTGATCTTCGGGCCATTAGACGCCACTGCATCACATACAGGAATGCTACTGTAATGGAAATCACAACATGGGCTCAGGAGAACTTCCAGAAAACATTGTCGGTGAACACAATCCACCGTGCCATTCGCCGTCGCCGGCTAAAACTCTATAGGTCAAAAAAGAAGCCGTATCTAAACATGATCCAGAAGCTCAGGTGTTTTCTCAGGGCCAGGGCTCATTTAAAATGCACTGTGGCAAAGTGGAAAACTGTTCTGTGGTCAGACGAATCAAAATCTGAAGTTCTTTTTGGAAAACTGGGACGCCATGTCATCTGGACTAAAGAGGACAAGGACAACCCAAGTTGTTCTCAGCGCTCAGTTCAGAAGCCTGCATCTCTGATGGTATGGGGTTGCATGAGTGTGTGTGGCATGGGCAGCTGCACATCTGGAAAGGCATCATCAATGCTGAAAGGTATATCCAAGTTCTAGAACAACATATGCTCCCATCCAGACGTCGTCTCTTTCAGGGAAGACCTTGCTTTTTCCCACATGACAAAGCCAGACCACATACTGCATCAATTACAACATCATGGCTGTGTAGAAGAAGAATCCGGGTACTGAAATGTCCACCTGCAGTCCAGATCTTTCACCCAGAGAAAACATTTGGTGCATCATAAAGAGGAAGATGATAGAAGAAGACCTGAGACAGTTGAGCATCTAGAAGCCTGTATTAGACAAGAATGGGACAACATTCCTATTCCTAAACTTGAGCAGCTTGTCTCCTCAGTCCCCAGACGTGTACAGACTGTTATAAAGAGAAGAGAGGACGCCACACAGTGGAGACATGGCCTTGTCCCAACTTTTTTCAGATGTGTTGATGCCATGAAATTTAAAATCAACTTATTTTTCCCTCAAAATTAGACATTTTCTCAGTTTAAACATTTGAGATGTCGTCTATGTTTATTCTGAATAAAATATTGAAATTTAAAACTTGCACATCATTGCGTTCTGGTTTTCTTCACAATTTGTACAGTGTCCCAACTTTTTTTGGAATCAGGTTTGTACATATATTTGCATTTTTATTCTAAATAATGGTACTTTATCTCAAATACATTTTCACTACAAGTTTTAAAAATGAGATTCAGAATGAAAAAGATGATGTGAAATCATGTGTAGGAATTTTAAACATCATGCTAATGTGCGTGCGCGCGTGCGTGCGTGTGTGTGTGCGTGTGTGTGTGTGCGTGTGCATGTGCGTGTGTGTGTGTGTGTGTGTGTTTTTGCTCCAGGTCAGGTGTTGATGGTGTTTGGTCCTCGTGTGCTGCAGCACTCGATGTGTTTGTGTCAGGGACGGTACGATTATCTCCAGCGTCTGCCGGATCTGTTACTCCTCCACATCATGGCATATTTAGAGTTGGAGGATGTGAGGCAGCTCGCACACACCTGCCACAGGTTCAGACAGGTGAGGCAGGAAAACCCTTTTACCCCAGAGGTGTTCAGAGGTGCAGGCCAGAGCTCTGAGCAGCTCACCTTCTTCACGTCTACATGGAGCTCAGTGTGTACAGGGA
>NC_060903.1:525000-537500 GCF_014805685.1 Silurus meridionalis
CTGTCTCTCTCTCTCTCTCTCTCTCTCTCTCTCTCTCTCTCTCTCTCTCTCTCTCTCTCTCTCTCTCTCTCTCTCTCTCTCTCTCTCTCTCTCTCTCTCTCTCTCTCTCTCTCTCTCTCTCTCTCTCTCTCTCTCTCTCTCTCTCTCTCTCTCTCTCTCTCTCTCTCTCTCTCTCTCTCTCTCTCTCTCTCTCTCTCTCTCTCTCTCTCTCTCTCTCTCTCTCTCTCTCTCTCTCTCTCTCTCTCTCTCTCTCTCTCTCTCTCTCTCTCCCTCTCTCTCTCTCTCCCTCTCTCTCTCTCCCTCTCTCTCTCTCTCTCTCTCTCTCTCTCTCTCTAACTCTGTCTTTTGTCTTGTTTTATCTGAATCCTCCTGAACGTTAGAGATATGAATCCTGATGACTGAAGCTGATTTGCAGGTTAAAGCAGGAATTTTGTTTTGCAGAATAAAATGTACAATTATTTTTTAATGTCATTCAAATTAGTTTTTTTTTTTTTGTCAAAACACGAGAAATTAAAGATTTAATTACTGGACCCAATAAATCATGCAGTATGTGTTGGATATTGATTGATTGATTGATGAATTTATGGATGAATAGGTTATAAGTCAAATGAATTGATATATTGGTTGTTTACTGATGGTCAGTTAACGAGTCTATTGGTTTAGTTATAGATTTAAATAATTGGTTTGGGGAGTCAATGATTTATTAATTGCTTTTCTGATTGGTTTATACATTATTAATTGAATAGTTGATTGATTATTTAATACTTTCATTGATGAATTGTTTGACTTATTGATTGATTCACTGATTTATAAATTATTAGATTTATTAATTGATTCCTGTAATGATTTGTTGGTTGATTTAGTAAAAATATGAATTATTGATTGAATTGTATGTATTTGATTAATTGATTGATTATCTGATGTAATTGATGAATTTGTTTCTCTCAGGTGTAATGAGTCACTCTGATAATCAGCATCTCCTGGACATGGTGAAGATGTGTGTACACTTCATGATGTTCCTGGCTATAGGTGTGTTCACGTACGTGATCGCGGTGACGGTTCACGGCTCTCCGCACCTTCGGCGTAATGTTCATTACCACCTGCTCCTGCAGCACTGCATCTGCCTGACGGGCTTCAATGCAGCGGGCGGAGTGTTACACGTCCTGCGCTCCCTGCGCCTCCCCGTCACACGCCTCGCCTGCTGGATCCTGTTCGACCTCCAGGTGGTGATGGCACGAGGCCTAAACTTCACCCTCACCCTCATGTGCATGTGCACCTGTCTCTCCGTCTGCTGCCCGCTGCGCTACAACTCCCTGCCACGCACCTTCTACCGCTGGATGATCTCAGTGACCTGGATTCTGGCTCTAATCAACCCGGTAGTGTTTACGGCTTTGGCGTGTGCACAGCAGCCGTGGCGCTACGTGATGGCTCCAGACACCGAGTGCTCCACAGCTTTGGAGGGTAAAGCGTGCATCATCAGCTCCCTCCTGCTCCTCCTCCTAATGGTGCTGCTTATTTCCAGCAGTTACATCTGCATCTGTCTAGAGGATCACCACGCTGGGCATTTTTCCCGCTCCAACAGTAAAGGACGACGCACCATCCTCATCCACATACTGCAGATCAGCTTGCACACCTTCCCCACCTTCATCATCGTCTCCCGCATGCACCAGATGCTCGTCATAGCCCTCATTACCTTCCTGATCTTCAGCATCTCACAGTTCCTCAGTCCAGTCATTTATGGCCTGCGGTGTAAAGAACTCAACAAGGAAATCCCCAGGTTCTTCCCGTGCTTCTTTAACAAACCTGTGTCCCTGAAACAACAACGAGGCTCCTGGACCATCTCCACCATCTCAGGAGTACTGAGCAGCAGCGAAACCGACCACAGCACCAGCATGGTCACTGTTCACGTGTCTGAGACCCAGAACGATGACCAGAACAAACACCATGTGAGTGAAGATCACGTGGAAAGTACAATCTGAAATGTAAAAATGCACAAAAAACGGAAGAAGTGAAGAACAGAACCATCCCCTCTCTCTCTCTCTCTCTCTCTCTCTCTCTCTCTCTCTCTCTCTCTCTCTCTCTCTCTCTCTCTCTCTCTCTCTCTCTCTCTCTCTCTCTCTCTCTCTCTCTCTCTCTCTCTCTCTCTCTCTCTCTCTCTCTCTCTCTCTCTCTCTCTCTCTCTCCTCTCTCTCTCCTCTCTCTCTCTCTCTCTCTCTCTCTCTCTCTCTCTCTCTCTCTCTCTCCTCTCTCTCTCTCTTTCTGTCTCTCTCTTTCTCTCTCTCTCTCTCTCTCTCTCTCTCTCTCTCTCTCTCTCTCTCTCTCTCTCTCTCTCTCTCTCTCTCTCTCTCTCTCTCTCTCTCTCTCTCTCTCTCTCTCTCTCTCTCTCTCTCTCTCTCTCTCTCTCTCCCGAGAAAGCTGAAATCTTTCCTACTCACGACTTTTTACTCTCATGAGAAAACAGGACTGAGGAGTTTCTCAGATTATGGCTCTGATTGTTTAATACTCGGTAATTGCAGCTGAACTCCTCAGTATCTGAACAATTTTCAGATTGTTGTCTGTCCCTTAACATTTTAACTGTTACTCACACTCACACACACACACACACACACACACACACACACACACACAAACACACTCACACCCCCCCCACACACACTCACACACACACACACACTCACACACACACACACTCATTATTTTTTTTACGTATTACGTATTTTTTTCTGTAACGTATTTTACTGTAACTTCTGTAAATATATTTGCTGAGGATGGATGTGACTCTGCAAAGAAAGTGTTTCAGCTTTATGTGATTGTGTGACTTCATACTAACATGCTATTACACACTAACACAACATGCTAACACGCAAACATGCTAAAACTCTGCCTGCCTGTACACTAATATGCTAACGTTATATCAGGTGGTCCACCACTTTACGCACAACACGTGAATAACATTCCTCAGGAGAAATGATTATTTTGGTGAAATTTACAGCTTTGTCTTTTTTATTATCAATACTTTTATTCATTTTATAAAACTGCTTTTTATGTGTAAAATGTACATTTATTTTCTCTTCACTGGAACGTAAACATTTCATTGTTATTTATGGCATAAGGGAGATTCCTAACGTATTTACATAGAACTTACAAACTGATGGGTTTTTTAAAACTATTGACTCCAAACAATGACTTCTGCTAAATAGCGCAGATGTAAATGTAAATTTAAAGCTGCTTTGTGATAATGTCCACTGAAAATAAGTAACTCCACCCATCCGGAGAGCTGAGAGGATAAACGAGTGTGTGATAGAAAAGGAAAAGAGGAGTGATGTAAGAGGAGTGTGTGAGGTGACACTGCAGGACATTCTTTAAATAAAACATTATAAAGAGGTCGAAGTTTTACGGTCATAAAAACACATAAGAAAAAATTTAATTTACCCGTTTAAGGATTTTAAAGCAAAATTATACTAAAAATAAAAAAAAAAAAAAAAAAAAAAGTCCTACATTTTGGAGAAAAAACTATTTTTGTAAATAATTTAGATTTTTAGTCTTGTTTTTTAACATTCAAATTAGTTTAAAAAAAAAAGTTTTACTTTGTTTTACACACTAAAAACAAATTTTTACAATTTAAATATTACTATTTACTATTAAAAATCCTTTAAGGATTTTCAAACTTATTAAAACTGTAAATTATTTCTTGGGGAAAAAAAAAAAACTATAAAAAAAACATTTTATTCTTATACATTTTATTTATTCTACAATTAAAAAAATTGTAGAATCAATACTGAAATTATTATTATTATTAAACCATTAATATATATATATATATTTTCAAACATAAAAGTGAAATTTCAGAGTTAATCCTGTCGCTCTGAGTTGTGAGTTTGACCTACAGATTTAGTATACGAACCTCAGGATCTTATTCCCCACGTCAGATTATATTCCTTCAACATCGACCTGAACACAAACAAACGTTCATAAAAAAAAAAAGAAAAGAAAAGTAATAAATAATAAAGAAATAAAGACTTGTGTTTATGAGTGTGTTTAAATGATTTTAGTCTGAATTCAGCTAAACATGAACAACAGCCTGAAGATCCACGAGGTTCCTGTGCAGAATAAACTGCAGAACCATGAAGATGGATTTGGACTGTAATTAATATTAACACTCTGCTACAACGGTTTAGGACTTAAATAACCATGAACAGTTTTACACTGTGAACAGATAAAAACCTCACTAGTGAAGAACCTGTAATAAATGGACTTTCGGTGTTGAGGATGAGGATGGGTTCCTTCTGAATCTGGTTCCTCTCACGGTTTCTTCCTCATACTATCTCAAGGAGTTTTTCCCTCATCACATTAAAAGTTATATTTGTCTTTTTTGTTTTTTATAAAGCTGCTTAGGACATTTTTCTAAAAATAATAACAATAAAAATTGAAATAATAAAAATTATAATAATAATAATAATAATAGGTCCTTTTTTGGCACTTTAGTGGAGAGACACTCATCCTGGTCCAGTTTCAGTTCAAAGTTTGTCCAAATTTATCTGGGCTTTAAAGCTTCTTAAAGGAGAACCGTATTATGAGGTCTGTTCCCTGAATAGCTCGGAGGTTCAGACCACACACGGCTCCTTAAGCCCAAATCCGTGGCAGCTATTTAATTCTAAATGAGTAATTACGGCATCTTTCGACTGCGCGTCAGAGTGGCTCATTCGGATTTCAGCCTCGGAGAGTTTCTCACACACACACACACACACACACACACACACACACACAAAACCTCTGTAGATCTAAAGAGTTGAATTATTTTCATTGTGGGGACTGGAGTTTAAATTAAACAGGTAAAATGTGTGACATGAGCGCTCTGGATAATCTGGTGGCCAACACGGCGTACCTGAAAGCTCAAGGTGGAGATGAGAAGGAGCTGAGAAAACGACGCCAAAGTCTCTCTCTTCCAAAACCAGCAAACTGTGAGTCCATCAAGGCGTCTATCGGACAAGACTTCGAGTCCCTGTGTGAACTTCAGCCCATTGGGAAGAAACTCTTCCGGCTGTTTCTGAACGAGACGTCCGAGTACGCCGTTGCAGCAGAGTTCCTGGACGAGCTGAATGACTGGGAACTGGCTGAAGGAGCTGCCAAGGACAAAGCCTGCACCAACATCATCAACCAATTCTGCAAAGAAGGATCCAAGAGCTTTCTGTCCTGTCTGACCGGAGAAACGTTGGAGAAGTGCAGAGCCGTGACGGAAAAAGATTTCGAAGTGGTGATGGTGGGACAAGTGAAAGAGGGTGTCAAAGAGTTCCTTAAAGGCAAGCCGTTTATGGAGTACACCCTGAGCACGTTCTTCGAAAAGTTCCTGCAGTGGAAGGAGTATGAGAAGCAGCCCATCAGTGAGAAATACTTCTATGAATTCAGGACGCTCGGGAAAGGAGGATTCGGGGAGGTAAGGTACCACGACTGAATCGCATTGAATCCTGATGGAAGTCTGAGGAGAACTTTAGGATGTTAAAGGTTCTTAGGTTTCTGAAGGAGAACGTATTGATGAATGGATGCTTTGTGGTTGCATAATATTTATCACAGGTCCCTGCCAAGGGACAAACTGAGGAACCTTCAGACCACAATTATGTCCTACAAAACAAGGGTTAGAATCCATGGTGAAGAACGTTTAATGAAAAACTTGTTTTTAAAAGATGTACTTATCTTCAAGTAAAAAAAATGATTGTGTGTTCCAGGTTTGTGCAGTGCAGGTGAAGAACACCGGTCAGATGTATGCCTGCAAGAAGCTGTGCAAGAAACGCCTGAAAAAAAAGCAAGGTGAAAAAATGGCTCTGCTGGAGAAGAAACTCCTGGAGAAGGTGAACAGCCCGTTCGTCGTCAGCCTGGCGTACGCCTACGAAACCAAAACCCACCTGTGCTTGGTGATGACGCTGATGAACGGTGGCGACCTCAAATACCACATCTACCACATCGGTGAGAAAGGCATCAAGATGGACCGCATCATTTATTACAGCGCTCAGATCACAACAGGAATGCTGCATCTACACGCTATGGACATTGTGTATCGAGATATGAAGCCAGAAAACGTTCTCCTGGACAGCCAGGGCCAGTGCCGGCTCTCGGATCTCGGCCTGGCCATCGAGCTTCCTCCTGAAAAAACCACCACCCAGAAGGTCAGACTGCTTTCAAATCTGCTGCTTGTTTAGTGAGAACTTTCAGGATTCAGGTGTTAAGATCTAAATGTGTAGCTCATTAGGTTCAGGTTAAAAATAAACACATAATTGATGAGATTTATATTTAAAGCATTTATTTAATTATCGAAGCTCATGAGGGTTTATTTTGTGTAACACGTTCACCCCTGTGGAATGTTCTTGTGAAATGTTTCCACATGCCTTCAGCAGGAAGTTGCATCATCATCTGAATTTATTAGAGATTAGGGAAAAAGAAAAGCCAGAACCTTTATTCTGACTACAGAATATTGCATTAAAGACTAATGGAATTTTTTTGATTTTCACAAACACCACAGCAGATTGATCACTTTATTCATCTCAGAAGGAAAGTCACAAGGTCACCAGAGGTCAGATTTTAACCTCATGTCTAACAGAAGCACTAAATACTGACAATTCATTAAACTATAAGCAAATGATACACGTCACGACTAAACTCACGATTTCAGGGTTTTCTGAAATAATTTTCCAGCTCTGCATGACCTCAAGTGACCCCTAATTACCTTTAATTACCTAAATAACCTCTAACAACCTCCAACAACCCCGACACACACACACACACACACACACACACACACACACACATACTCATGGACTTACTGAATGTTTTACTGAAACGCTCAATCTTTTCTGTTGAGATTCTAATAAAAAAAAAAGAACAGAAAAAGGATAAAAAATGTGAGGGAGATTAAACATGTAATTGTGACGTCAGATGAAGATGAAGATTAGCAGCCTTGTTGCAAAACTTTATTCCTTCATTCAGGATATTTTATACATTTTTTCCAAGGTGAATCTGGTGTAGGTTCTGAACGAGCTATTTTTACAGCAGCCAGACGAGCAGACTAGCAGACGAGCAGACGAGCAGACGAGCAGACTAGCAGACGAGCGGACGAGCGGACTAGCGGACTAGCAGACGAGCGGACTAGCAGACGAGCAGACTAGCAGACTAGCAGACAAGCAGACTAGCGGACGAGTGGACTAGCGGACTAGCAGACTAGCAGACGAGCATATTCCTGAGTAACCAGTGATTAGCGAAAGAAAACAAACATCACAAATGATCAAATAGAAATAAAAAAGTTCCTGTTAGAGCAGCACTACAGATCTCCTCCACAAACCATTAAAACGGATTCTCACATGATCGATTCACATGATGACAGTGCTAATTTTAATTCTCTTAATGGTGTGTGGATTCAATTAATTCCAACTAAAAACTAAAACTACACTAAATTAACCAAACACTAAGAAGAACAATAAGTCTTGAGCATCTCCTGTTACACAGTTGTGGAAATAAAGTGATCTGAAGCTAAACTAGCGGTGTAGCAAGATTAGCATCAGATAGTTAGCATTGTTACAGTGCAGCATCACAGAAAAATCAGTTGTTAGCACATGCTAAGTACTTTAGCATGTAGCATGTGCTAGCAGAATTCTTTTATTGGGCTAAAACGAGAGTGTGTTTCGGGTTACACGTCTCTGTAAGCTCATTTAGCCGGAGTTCTCTTCACAAACCTGATCCTCTTACTTAAGACGACTTAACAACAAATCCAGCTTTGAGCCGCGTGTGTGTGTGTGTGTGTGTGTGTGTGTGTGTGTGAGAGAGAAAGATGATGGCGGAGCTGTAAGCACTCGAAGAGGAAGACCCTCATTTACACATTCACTCAGAACTCTGAATCATTTTCATGCAGATGTGAACACGGCTTTTTCGAGTCGAACGTGAGAAATGAGAAACAGGCAACTCAGGATTACAGTTAAACCCGTTACGACTCGTGTCTGAGGATGAGGCAGGGCTCAGGGACCTGTCATTAACATTTACATAAAGAGAGGGTCAAAGGTCAAAGTCTTTTAGTAGCAGAAGAGAATGAACTGAAGTGTGTGACCACACTTAGCTTACTTAGAAAGAAAGAAAGAAAGAAAGAAAGAAAGGAGAAGTTTAGTGTGAAAATGGTGACTGAGCGATTGAGAGAGAGAGAGAGAGAGAGAGAGAGAGAGATGTAGCATATATTTTTATTGTTTTTATATTTTTACTTTAACAACACTGAAGAATAAAACTGTTTATGTACAATTCCAAAAAATTAGGACACGGTGTAAAATGTAAATAAAACCAGAATGCAATAATTTGCTAATTTATAAATCTATATTTTATTCACAATAAAACATATTAAATGTTGTGTGTTGTCATAGTTAAACTATGTGCCATTTTAAGGGTAAAAGGTCTTTATGAATTTATTGGCTGAAACAAGTCTGTTATAGAACCGTGTTTCCCGCTGTGTAGCATCACGTCTTCTGTCTGTATACATCTGGGAGCTGAGGAGAACAGCTGCTGAAGTTTTGGAGAAGAATGTTGTCCCAGGTGTGTCTGATACAGGATTCTGGCTGCTCAACAGTTCTGGGTTTCCTTTGTTGTGTTTTTTGTTTAATGGTGCACCAAATGTTCATTAAATGATGAAAGATCTAGACTGCAGACAGGCAGTTCAGCAGCCAGACTCTTCTACTACAAAGTCATGCTACAGTAAGAGATGCAGTTAGCAGAGTTTTACTCTAATATACAAGACCTTTTGTAAAAAAGACGTTTTCTGGATGGAAGCATTTAATGCTTTTAAACCTGTATATAACATTCAGCATTGATGGAGCCTTTCCAAATGTGCAAGCTGCCCATTCCACAGGCACTAATGCACAACCATACCATTAGAGATGTGGCTTTTTGAACTGAGCGCTGATAGAAAGCCAGATGGTCCCGCTCCTCTTTAGTCCAGAGGATGTGGTGTCCATGGTTTCCACGAAAAAAAAAAAAATTTTGATTCATCTGACCACGGAACATTTTTCCACTTTATAAATGAACTTTGGCTCAGAGAGGATGGTGGTGTTTCTGGACCATGTTCACACATGCCTTCTTCTTGACATGATAGAGATTTTACCTGCATTTGTGGATGACATGCAACATGTGTGCACAGACAATGATTTCTGGAGGTGTTAATGATCCCAGGCAGTGATTCTCCATTAGAGAATCATGACTGTTTTAAATGCAGTGGCCCCTGAGGGCCCAAAGATCACATCCATCCAAAATTGATTTTTACCCATCTCATCCCTTGTGCACAGAGATTTCTCCAGACTCTTTGAAACTTTTAATGATAGTACATTCTGTAAATGATGAGATATTCAACTGTTTTGCAATCTGATGTTGAGGAACATTTTTCTGAAATTGTTCCACAGTTTGTAGACACAGTTTTTTACAGACTGGTGAAGCTCCGCCCATCTCTATTTCTCTGAGACGCTTCCTCTATTAGATATACTACTTATACTTAATCATCTTATTGACCTGCTGTTAGTTAAACTCATTAGTAACTAGATGTTTCTCCAACTGTTTAATTGTAACAACCCCTGCAGACTTTTGTTTCCCCGTCCCAACATTTTTTGAGACGTGTTGCAGCCGTCAAAAAAAAAAGAAAAAAAAATGTTTCTAAAAGAAAATGGCACATTTCCTCAGTTTCAACATCTGATATGTTTTTTATGTTCTAACGTGAATAAATTATGGGTTTATGAGATCTGTAAATCATTGCATTCTGTTTTTATTTACATTTTACACATTTCTTTTTAGAATTTGGGTTGTTTTAAAAATGTATAGAAATGTGGAAAAACGTGAAAATCACAACTGATCAGCTTCATATTGTGATTTTGCGTGTGATTTTGCGTATGTGTGTGCGGTGGTTTTGCAACCTGGTGTGAACGTGTAAATGATTATGCACAGGAACAACGTTTCCCACGGGCCTCAGTGAACCATGTCACATGTTTGTTTGCTCACCAGATTCACCTTCACGTTAATCAGCAGGTGTATATGAACTCATGGATCATGTTTCCTCCGGGGTTGTCGTTAGTGTTGTTCGTGTTCCTCGGTGCAGTTTGTGTTTTCTTGTTTTACGTTAATTTGTGTGTAATATTTGTGTGTATGTTTGTCCTTGTGTGCGCTTCCTCATGATCATCACATGACCTGAGTTTTATATCTGAATGGATTCCTGCACATTCGATTCAATAGTTTTAAATGCTGTGTATTGTTTCACTGGGATGATTTTATTGTGCAGACCTGGCAACCCTGAGCTACAGCCCATAATTGAACACATTAAACACAAGTTTTATGATATTTTTTCAGAGGACCCACAAGCCGCAGTCGAGGAAAAACCAAAAGAAAACAGAATGTGGTGTGATCTCACACTTTCACACTTTTATACGTGATTCTGATATATATATATATATTATAGGCCTTGACACTGTTTCACTGCAACTACATTAACTGTATAATTAACCGTTTCAGCACGTCGACTTTTACACGTTTACACCTTGGGTTTCTCCTCACACAAAGACAGAGTGATGAGAACACCTCAGGGTCAGAGCGATAAACTGCGCCAGTGCCAGGAAAATTCAGCACCGTTTTATTTTCAGACGTAGTGGAAGTGCCTCGAGTCTGAGTGTCAGATGTACAGTACATTTCCCCCCCCAGGGTCCTGACTCTGACCCCGATCCTGACCTCGCCCTCAGACCCCGATCCTGACCTCGCCCTCAGACCCCGTTCCTGACCTCGCTCTTAGACCCCGATCCTGACCTCGCCCTCAGACCCCGATCCTGACCTCGATCCTGACCCCGATCCTGACCTCGCCCTCAGACCCCGATCCTGACCTCGCCCTCAGACCCCGATCCTGACCTCGCCCTCAGACCCCGATCCTGACCTTGCTCTCAGACCCCGATCCTGACCTTGCTCTCAGACCCCGATCCTGACCCCGATCCTGACCTCGCTCTCAGACCCCGATCCTGACCTCGCTCTCAGACCCCGATCCTGACCTCGCTCTCAGACCCCGATCCTGACCTCGCTCTCAGAGCAAAATCTGCATTTATTACAGAAAACTCCAGCAGGATTTCATTAGAATAGACTTTGATCACTGCAGTGTGATTATAAACCCATTCCTGATCTCCATGCAAGTTTTCTTTACATTTTTGCTGCTTTCTTCATGATTTTTTTCAGTATTACGACTTGCTGCGTTTAAAACAGAACAATTCTGTGAGATCATTTTCATCAATCTTTAAAATAGCTGAGAGAAAAATGTTAAAAAAGTAAAAGAAAATGGAAACGTTATGATTTCACTCATCTTTCATTCTAATCTCTCTCTCTCTCTCTCTCTCTCTCTCTCTCTCTCTCTCAGGCCGGGACGGGAGCGTACATGGCTCCGGAGGTCCTGACCGAGACGCCGTACAGGACGTCGGTAGACTGGTGGTCCCTGGGGGTCAGTATTTATGAGATGGTGACGGGTTACACGCCGTTCAGGGGCCCAGACGGCAAAAAAGTGGACAAAGATGAAGTGAAAAGACGCATCATTAACGACGAGCCGGTTTTTGAGCACACAAACTTCGACCCTCTCACCAAAGACCTCATCTTGCAGTTCCTGAAGAAGAACGTGGACGAACGCCTCGGCTGCAAGTAAGAGACCGAGCTCAGGATCATAAGGAGCTGAGAGGAGCAGAGAGATCATCAGAATAATAAAATGATATAAGATTATAGATTACATTTTACATTATATGCCATTTTTTTTCTGAGACCTGAGTTTCTGTATAAAACCCCTGAACCCTCTACTGATCGAAGTCAGGAGTTTCAGGTTTCAACTCTCATAACGTTTTGTTTATTTAGAGTTGTGATGATGTTTGCGTCTGGATCCGCCTGATTTGTGTAATTTACAGCATTAAGAGCGCAATCGCTTCTGCAGAACATTATTTCATTCTTTGACTGAAAGATAACATCTGAAATAAATCTTTAAGTGCGATGAGAAACATCCTGAAATGATATTGACGTTATTTCTGATACACAAAACAATAATCAGCCACATTTACATATTCAGTCCACAAAACCCAAAACCCCTGGAAATAAACGCTCTGCATCTGGACTTTATTTCTACATCTTTGTTTGTTTTAACAACATTTTCATCATAAATAAATGACTTATTATAGGAAACTTGACTTGTATTAGATCACATGGCAAATGTTATGGTACGTCTGTGTGTTCGTTTCTTCATACTGCATCATGAAATCTGTGTTTTTAAGATTTTCAGAGGTTCAAACATCAAATATTGACAGAAACAGACTTTCACTAGAGTCTCTGATAAATGTGGCACGTTCCTGACCATGACCATGTGTTCCTACTTCCACAGAAAGTAGTAGGACACCTGCATCCTGTCAGTAAAGGCAGGAGACATTTTGCTCTAAAAAACCCTCATAGTGTCACAGTTTTACATTTTCACAGCTTCACTA
>NC_060903.1:547500-567500 GCF_014805685.1 Silurus meridionalis
TTATAGGCTACATGTCAAATTCCTACATGTACATTTGCTGCTAATAAATTTACATTAGATTCATCCACTCTAGAAAAACTTGGTGTTAAATTTTTATTAAATTATGAACATTTATCATTTAATATAAAAAAAATAAATAAATACAATTTTACATTCTCTGAGATTTGAGTCATAGAGATACATTCTGTGTAAAACATCGCCTCCTGTGGCCATAACAGAGAATTACACCTCAGTCTCATAGTTTTGTGTGAATAATTGTATAAAACACTGTAATATACAATATAAAATACTTTAATTATTTTCTTACAGGCGTTTTAGGTTCTCTCATTCATTACCCTGCTCACTCTCTGGAAAATACGATGAAGAAGGGAACTACCTCCAGAGACTAAACTTCCTCACTGACACCATAAAGGGTGTGTCATGTTTAAAACTGATGCTATCTATCTATCTATCTATCTATCTATCTATCTATCTATCTATCTATCTATCTATCTATGAATACAGTACAAGTTACAATCGTTCTGTCTCTCTCTCCCTACACTATGTACAGTATGTACCACAGGTCCAGATGAAGGCTCACACTGAAGATATAGGATCATGGATTTGTTCCAGGTGGATCACCGTGTTACCGTGTGTAACATTTTCTCAGTGCACCAAAATTACTACAGGACTGAAAACAGCAGAAATACTAACTCAAGGCTTTGTCCCGAACTATCATCAGATGCTTCACTGCTCCTTCAAGATAAACTTCATTCTCTTCTTTACCACAACGTTTCACACACTCTGCTCTAAAGATCTTTTAATTATAGACAAGATTAATATTTATATGTGAAAACAACACCCAAGAGGTATATTGTGTGGAACATATTAATTAAAAGACTCTGGGACACTGCAAACAAAAAAAATGACACAAATATTAATATATATATATATATATATATATATATATATATATATATATATATATATATATATATATATATATATATATATTAACAACACTATATGTCATTAAAGCACAATGAATTCTGATATTGGAAATATGAATAAATGCAGTGTACTTGAAATTATGCTAATCAACTTATTCACTGTTATTAAATAAATGAATACAGTGTGTGTTAGATTGTGCAATAAATTGAATCTACTGTTATTCCTTAAAAACAAATCTGCACTGCATTTTAAATAAAGCATTTTGGATGTTTTTTTGTCGTTTATTTGGCGGTTTTTTCATAAATATTTGATTGTGTTAGTATTTTTACGGCACCTGGAAAACAAAAATGACCTGAAATAGAAATGTGTTTACAACAAGGAACTCTTTAATCCGGAAGAATTATCGGTTGCACAATATTAAAATAAATGATGTAATCTGCTCATTTATGTGTAATTTTCCCCCGAATCTGTTTATATTACAAAATATTAGGTTTGTGTTTTATTTCCATAAAATAATTTAAGTTGTAATATTTTAACCTCATCGTCGGTCATAAGAGCAGAGCTTCCGCTCGGACATTATTAGTAGTCGGACAATAACCAAATTGCCTCTTGTACTACCCGTTTTAGTAAAGCCCCGCCTTCTGTGTAGTGATTGGATATTATTAACGACAAGCCAATCATTGTGCGGCAGCTTAACCGTGTTACCCAATCCGAGATCAGGAAGGCGTGGCGTGTCTGAACCCTGGTGGGAAAAGAAACGGAAGCGTGAACCGCTAGCAACACCAACACAGCAATACCAAGCTAGCTATCAAAGTTTATGCAGCTCTTCGCTTCCGTCTCAGAGATTTATTTACTGATTAGTGTCATTGTGGTTTTCTCCTCGGCGCGATGGGGGTTCCGAAGTTCTACAGATGGATCTCAGAGCGATATCCGTGTCTGAGTGAAGTTGTGAAGGAGCACCAGGTTTGTCTTAATAAATGCTAGTTAGCTTTAAGACTAGCACCCGGCTAACACCCCCCCCCCCTCACTCAGGAGAGATTTATTTCAACTCAACATCTTTTATTATTGATTAATTTCAGTTATAAATATAATTCTGTGGTAAAACAGTCTGAATTCTATGTGGGGTCACAGTCACGATGTTGTGGTTTTTAGCGCTTCTCAGGAATTCTGGTTCCGTCTCAGAAGTGATCTCCGGGTCTGTTAAAGTGCACTACATGGGGTTCATTTACAGAATTTACTTCTCAGAATCCAAGAGGCAGATAATATTTCAACATCCACTCTTAAAACAGAGGAGACTGTGAGTCAGGCCTTCATGGTCAAACCGCAGTAAAGAACCCATTACTTCAGAAGAACAACAAGCAGAAGAGACTTGTTTGGGCCAAGAAACACAAGGAACATCAGCTTCTCCATGCCAGAGAACTTTAACACTCAGAGAGGTCCAGTGTCCAAACTCCACATGAAGTGGGATCCAAATGGTGCTGGTACGTCTCTGAATGGTTTGGGATGTTTGAGGACATCTACTTCTTCAATGGTCCACAATCTTCATGAGGTGGGATGTGACTGGAGCTGGAGCAACCTCAGGATTCCTCGCGATGGGGAGAGAAAGAGAAGCAGTGGAGAGGAATTAGCGTAGCTGCTGTTCATGATATTAACAGCACAAGATGATAATGTTAAGTGATCAGATGTTCTGGAGCACAAGGTTATGATGTGATGTGATCAGATGTTCTGGAGCACAAGGTTATGATGTTCTAGAAGGTGAGTGTTGAGATGGTATATGATGAATTGGACCAGAGAGTGAAGGAAAATCAGCCAACAAGCATCCAACACCCTTTCCTTCAAGATTGTTGGAAACCTATTTGAAGTGATGACCTCATGTGTGCGAGGGACCGCCCCGGGTGTGCGAGGGACCGCCCCGGGTGTGCGAGGGACCGCCCCGGGTGTGCGAGGTTCTTTCAGAGTTCTTCGTTATTAATGTACACTGATAGAAATAATCACCATAAAGAAAAAAACTTTTACATTTACAAAATAATAAAATATTAGAATAATTTTATCGGTGTATGTTGTTATTTACAGTCTGGTAAAAAATTACAAAATAAACAGTCACATCATGTACAATAATTGAAAGTGTTTATCATTCAGATGGGTGTGCAGAAATGTTGGCACCCCCGATAAACCTGCTCGCTCATTCACAGGTATTTTGAGTGTTTTGGTGTTTCAGTCACGGTAAAAGATAAAAAAAAACAACAACAACCCCTCAGTCACGTGATAATCATTGTTTAATACAATCTTTAATGTAGTCTGTATGTGTGGTTTTAACGCTGTCCACTGTGGAGATCCAGCTACGCTCCAGCTACGTTGGTTTTATTTCATTCAAATCGAATGAATTTTATTCCCAGATCCCGGAGTTTGATAATCTGTACCTGGACATGAACGGGATCATCCACCAGTGCTCGCACCCCAACGACGAGGATGTGCACTTCCGCATCACCGAGGAGAAGATCTTCGCTGACATCTTCCACTACCTCGAAGTGCTCTTTCGTATCATCAAGCCCAGGAAGGTGTTCTTCATGGCTGTGGACGGAGTCGCTCCGAGAGCCAAAATGAACCAGCAGCGCGGCAGGAGATTCAGGTACGAACTCGAACTGACGGCTCCTTCTTTCTTGTTAGTTAATCACACGTCTAACAGGAAGGCGTTTGGTGTTCCACGTTAACGAGCTCATCAGGAAGGAGAAGAAATCGCACGGAGCTTGGGAGCTGAGACAGCTTCATGATCAGGCTCAGAAGTAATGTTCATGTATGAAGAGCTGTTCAGGATGGTGCAGAAACGCACTACCGCACGTCTTTTAAGGTCACAGTGGGTCACGTGCCGCTCCCTTTCTTTCAGATCGGCGAAGGAAGCAGAGGAAAAGATAAAGAAGGCTCTGGAGAAGGGCGAGGTTTTACCCACAGAGGCTCGATTCGACTCCAACTGCATCACACCTGGTCTGTCTCACAGTCTCACACCTTTCACCCCAATACAACCAATTAATGCCCTGATCTCATTTATTCATGTAAAAACATGGGTCCTCAGTCACTTATCGTCTTTTTAATTACGATTGTTTATTTATTTATTATTTTACTATTAATTAGCGTTCACTCATTGTATACTTTATTACACAATCAAATATTTATATATTTTTCTACATAACATACATATTTTTATGTACTATTAAATATATATATATAATTTATTATTAAAATATGTATTTATTATAATAATCTTTCGTGCAGGTACTGAGTTCATGGTCCGGCTTCAGGAGCAGCTGAAATACTTTGTGCAGAAAAAGATATCCACAGACCGAATGTGGCAGGGAGTGAGAGTGTATCTGTCAGGTCACGAGGTGAACACACACACACACACACACACACACACACACACACACACAGTCACAGGCCACACCCAAATCCCTGTGCATCCCTACTTATTATTCTGTGTAATTTAGTGCACCATCACATCAGGGATGTTTCACTAGTGATGTATGAGGGAGAAACAACCCACCTTTCCAGGTTACCATGACAACCAGCTCTGGTCTAGGCTTCTATCCTAAAACTATTCTATTGTAATGCTAAATACACACACACACAGTCTAATACGTTTGTGAGACAGATTTCTTTAGAAGTCCAATCCTTCTGAATCACACATGCAGAATAGTGGACATGGGCTGTGTCCTAAATCACTCTGACCCTTCTGAGTACAGAAGTTATGAATGATGTGACTACGGTATTATGCTGTGCTATGAAATGGATCTCTCTGTACCCCGGATGCTGTTGCAGCTTTGTGAATTAAAATGTTGCATTTATATCGTTTTGTTTAATTACACAAATTACACAGTCTTGTTTAATAGGTCGATGTCAGAGATTCTGTGAATCCAAGATAGGAGGATGTGGATCTCCATCTGTAATATTTTAGCCAGACATGCCTGCTACAGCATTACACTGACTGTCAGGAAGGAGTTTACAACGAACTCCCAAACATTCTCTGAGTTATTGAAGTTTAAAATATGCATTTAACCTGTTATTTCAATATGTTCCACTGATTCCAATCTTCGTTTTCTCTCATATCACAACATAATATTGGAAAATATCACGATATGAGTTTTAGAGACGTGTTAAATAAAAATGAAAAGTTACTGTGTAAAGTTTCTTTTGTGTATGAAACGTGTGTGTGTGTGTGTGTGTGGTTGTGAACAGACCCCAGGAGAAGGAGAGCACAAGATCATGGAGTTTATCCGGTCCGAAATCGCCAGACCGGGCCACGATTCTAACACACGACACTGTCTGTACGGCCTGGATGCTGATCTGGTGTGTAGTGTGTGTGTGTGTGTGTGTGTGTGTGTGTGTGTGTGTGTGTGTGTGTGTGTGTGTGTGTGTGTGTGTGTGTGAGGGTATATGCATATACAGTCTGCGTAATCTAATGTGTGTGTGTGTGTGTGTGTGTGTGTGTATAGATAATGCTGGGTCTGACGAGTCACGAGCCTCACTTCTCTCTGCTCAGGGAGGAGGTACGCTTCGGGGGGAAAAAGAATCAGAAGAGGTTTGTTTTGTTCTGGGGAAGGAGAGACCGTGTGTGTGTGTGTGTGTGTGTGTGTGTGTGTGTGTGTGTGTGTGTGTGTGTGTGTGTGTGTGTGTGAGAGAGAGATAATGTGTGTGTGTGTGTGTGTGTGTGTGTGTGTGTGTGTCTTAACTGGTCCAAGCGATTTGTTCCTGCAGAATAACGGCTCCAGAAGAGACGACGTTCCACCTTCTCCATCTATCCCTCATGAGGGAGTACATCGACTATGAGTTTTCTCCTCTGAGGGTCTGTACACACACACACACACACACTGTAGTACTTTACAACTCCACAGAGATGTTCTTTTTTACACACACTAGAGTGTAAGTGTGTGTGTGTGTGTTCTGAGTGGAGGTGTGTTTGTGTGGTTCTCAGGAGAGAATCTCTTTTGAATATGATCTGGAGCGGATTATAGACGACTGGATCCTGATGGGCTTCCTGGTGGGGAACGACTTCATCCCTCACCTGCCTCACCTGCACATTAACCAGGACGCTCTGCCCCTGCTGTACAGAACATACATCACCGTCCTGCCCACACTCGAGGGTCAGACGTCTTTATAGACACGTGTGTGTGTGTGTGTGTGTGTGTGTGTGTGTGTGTGTGTGTGTGTGTAAATCTGTGTGTTTGATTTCTCTCTCTGTTTTTATCAGGATACCTGAATGAGAACGGTTATCTAAATCTGGCTCACTTTGAGAAGTATCTCGAGAAACTGGCAGAGGTCAGTGTGTGTGTGTGTGTGTGTGTGTATGCTGTATAATGTGACCTGTCCAGATCTTAATATCATCTTTGAACTGATCTCCAGTTTGACCGCGAGCATTTCAATGAGGTATTTGTGGACCTCAAGTGGTTCGAGAGCAAAGTGGGGAACAAATACGTGAATGAAGCGGCGGGTCTGGCAGCAGAGGAGGAGCTGAGCAAACAAGGCAGGGGGAACAAGGTGAGGGGCAGAGCACTGATCTTCATAGTTTGGGAAAAATTTTATTTTCATGGAAAATAATGTTATACTTTGTTTTTAGATGTTTAAAGACACTCTTAGTCTGGCAGCTCTGGATGGAGACAAAGACTTGCCCTGTTCTACAGGAAGAGGTACACACACACACACACACACACACACACACACACGCCATGTCCTATGTCCTGCTACCTACAAGGTTTCAAAAAGGTTCGAGACTAGTTTTGTACCACGCCAACAGATGGCAGCACGAGGCTGCACGCACAGTCACAGGGAGCACCGACCTTCATAAGTCAGTGTATTAAGACATCTCCTGTGTACATGGGGAGATGTGCGGCTAGTGCTATTCTGAACACGGCCGCTACCACGTCTGCTATTGCCTCACGAACAGGAAGTTAGAGCACCCTGTCACGAGCTCCTCCTCACACGTGAGTTTCTCACTGGAAACAACACATTCTCACGTCGGCACCCACCCTACTCACCAGACTCGTCCTGAAGATGAAGATCCAGGTCACAATTTTTTACACCGTTGTGGAGATCCACCCGTGAAAAGATGATGTTCAACACGCTTTGAAAAGGAGACGTCCACATTATTGACAAGAACATGGCTAGATACCAGCTTCATGTTTTAGATAAATATATAACACACTCGGTGTACCTACATTACTGACACACACTTGATTTCTTCTGATTTGGATTCTGCTAATTATTTTGGTTCTTTCACTTGGCACATTCTTAATTTTTGCAAAGATGCACCAGAAGGTGGTGAGGAAGACGACGAGGACATGTTTGAAACGGAGTTCCGGCAGTATAAGAGAACGTACTACATGACCAAGATGGACGTAGAGGTGGTCTCTGAGTGAGTTTTGAGATCAGTCACTAATCTGTCAGCCCTTTCACCTTGATATTGATCACTATAATAAAGAGATAAACAGGGTTATGGGCTGAGACCTGGTTTGTGTTTTGTTCCTGTCTGGTTTGCAGTGAGTTTTTGGCCGGTCAGGCTCGCTGCTACGTGGAGGGAATCCAGTGGATCTTACATTATTACTATCACGGAGTTCAGTCCTGGAGCTGGTGAGGAAACTGTTCAGGAGTGACTGTATACCTCTGAGTGTGTGTGTGTGTGTGTAATACTGATGGATATATAAGATGTGACTCTGTGTGTACAGGTATTACCCTTATCACTACGCACCTTTCCTCTCTGATGTGAGGAACATCGCTGACCTCAAGCTGACCTTTGATCTGGGAAAACCCTTCATGCCCTTTGAACAGCTGCTGGGGGTTTTACCTTCGGCAAGTAAAGACCTGCTGCCTATATGCTACCAGGTAATACACACACACACACACACACACACACACACACACACACACACACACACACACAAAGAAGATCCCAAAAACTATAATACATTTTATTTTTGTAGGGCTTTTAATGCATAAACAAGAACAAAACAAAAAGGCGAATAGATGAACAGACAGACATGTGGAGGAATAGACAGACAGACATGTGGAGGAATAGACAGACAGACATGTGGAGGAATAGACAGACAGACATGTGGAGGAATAGACAGACAGACATGTGGAGGAATAGACAGACAGACATGTGGAGGAATAGACAGACAGACATGTGGAGGAATAGACAGAGACATGTGGAGGAACAGACAGACAGACATGTGGAGGAACAGACAGACAGACATGTGGAGGAATAGACAGACAGACATGTGGAGGAATAGACAGACAGACATGTGGAGGAATAGACAGACAGACATGTGGAGGAATAGACAGACAGGGAGATGGAGGAATAGACAGACAGGGAGATGGAGGAATAGACAGACGAAAAGAATAGGCAGACAGAAAGATTAAGGAATATACAGATGGGGGGACAAAGTAGTGGAAAGACAGGGGGTTGGAGGAGTAGACAGACAGGGGGTTGGAGGAGTAGACAGACAGGGGGACGGAGGAGTAGACAGACAGGGGGACGGAGGAGTGGACAGAAAGGCAGACGATAGATAGATGGAAATAAATAGATGGGGGGGGCATAAGAGAAATAAACAGTATAAAAGATTGAGATTTGTCCTCACTCCTGTAATCTCTGTGTGTGTGTGTGTGTGTGTGTGTCAGCACCTGATGACGTCTCCAGACTCTCCAATTATTGAGTATTACCCTGTGGACTTTAAGACGGACCTGAACGGGAAGCAGCAGGAGTGGGAGGCCGTGGTCCTAATCCCCTTCATCGATGAGGTTTTACACCTTCACACATCTGTTCATCTAATATACACACACCTTCACCAAGTGCTGCTTCATGGTGTGTGTGTGTGTGTGTGTGTGTGTGTGTGTGTGTGTGTGTGTGTGTGTGTGTGTGTGTGTGTGTGTGTGTGTGTGTGTGTTTTAGAACCGGTTGCTGGCAGCCATGGCCCCCTGCAGTCTGAGTAAATCAGAGCGAGCGAGAAACACACACAGCGAGTGTGCAGTGTACTGCTACGACAAAGAGCTCGACTTCCACCTCGTATCACCACTGCCTGAGGTTTTCCCTGATGTTACACACTGTCATGCCAGGTACACACACACACACACACACACACACACACACACAATCTATTAATCACAGACAGAAGGGGAAAGAATCTGATTGGGTTTTGTGTGTGTGTGTGTGTGTGTGTTTAGGTCAATGGCTGTGCCCATGGACGCCTGGCGAGTGTCTCTGGACGTCGTCAGACGCAGAATTGATCGGAGCAGCCTGTATTTCTGCGGCTTTCCCACTTTACAGCACATCCAACATAAAGTAAATTTTGCGATTATTATTTTATTCTTATACGACTTTCAATAAAAACATAATTACTATATTACCATATAATTACATAATTACTATATAGTTATCATAAACACGCATTATTAACACTCAAAGCATTTAAATCTGTTTATTTATTCGTTGTTTTAGTTTTATAAGAAGAAGAGCGGCGTGGTCGTGTTCCAGCAGAGCAGCCGAGGAGAAAACATGATGCTGGAGATTCTACCCAGCCAGCAGGAGGAGCTGGTGAGCATGCTGTCTGTATTTAAATGCAAACACATACTAGTTAATGGTAAAGTGTGTTTGATTTTACTTCGTTTGTGCGTTTTAGGTTTTGGAGGACGTCGCGTCGCTCGTGTTGGGGAAGAGCGTGTTCGTGAACTGGCCTCACCTGGAGGAGGCGCGTGTGGTCGCCGTGTCAGACGGAGAGGCAAAGTAAGACTTTTACATGGAAAAGTGGGCAGGGTTATGCTAATCAGGCAGATTTACACAGTGTCTGTTTGTAACAAATATTCTGATTAACATACATGCATTTACTAATAATCTTTGTGTTTCAGGTTTTACCTGGAGGAGGCACCAGGAGTGCAGAAGCTGTACGAGGACACGCCCCCTCCTGTTAAAGTGGTGTATCTGAGCGATAAAGAGCACAAGGACTGGATTAAAGAGTTGCAGGGCATCACTGAACAGTAAGAACCTCCTCACCTAGTGTGAGTTCTGCTGAGTTCTTGGTCAGAAGAGAAGGTGTTGATTCATTCTCTATAACAGCAGATCTGACGGTAGTGCAGGTTTATATTAGCACAGGATCTTCAGCAGGCCCTTTACATGAGCAGACTGTGTAAAACTGTTCACTTTTTACCATGAAACACAGTCAAAACACTTCTAATCAAGTAGAGAAAATATGGTGCAACACTGACATTACCAAGAACCGGCTGTTCCTCCAAAATCTATCCAAAGATGAGCAGAAAACTGGTTATGGAGGCTGACAGCAACATTACAGGAGCTGAAGGAGTCTCTGGAAAGTACTGGATGTGTGGTACATGTGACAACAATTCATCATGTGTCTGCTCTAAGGGAGCAAGCCTTTTCTTACGAAGAAAAAACAGCACCCAGCCTAAATTTGACAAAAACACATTTGAAGTCTCCCAAAAGCATGTGGGGAAAATGTCATATGGTCTGTTTTTTGGCCATAATTCCATAAGAACACCATACCCAAGGTGAAGCATGGTGGAGGCATCATCATGCTTTGGGGCCGTTTTTCTTCATCTGAAACAGGGGAGGTGGAGGTAGTCATGAACAGTTCCAAATGCCAGCTTATGTTCTTTAGAAAGCTGCTAGAAAGATTTCAGCTTTTTTACCGGTTGTGTTGTGCAGGTTATAGGCCACAGTAAAGGTGGAAAAAGTTCTGGAATTATTTATCCTGCTCATATTATTTTTACATCACATAACCCAGGGGTGTGTAGACTTTTTGATGTGTGCTGTAAGTGGTTGTTTTGTCAGTCATGTGTTCTGACTCCGTCTCTGTGCCTGTGTTTCACAGCCACTCTAAGCGTAAAGGCGTGGTGATAAACGTAACGTCGGTGCTCCTCTATGCTCAGCTCCTCACAGGCAGGAAGTACATCATCTCCCCGAGCGGTCAGGTCCACCTGGAGAAACAGTGGGCCAAACAGATCCTGCCCTTCGCTTACCAAACCATCGTTAAGGTACAAGTACTGCAGTTCTGAATATGATTCTGTCTTCACGCTGCTCATTGACGTCTCACTAACGGGGTTGTGTTCGCTCTTTTTAGGACATCAAAGCCTTCGACTCGTCCTTGTCTCGGTTTAAAACGCTGGAGGAGCTTTTCCCCGTCTCCACCACCGTCTTCATGGTGGGAAACCCGTATTACGGAGCGATGGGAGAGGTGAGCGTTCCTCAGGTTACCTACAAAAATACACTCGTACAGATCATCAGTGTTTACAGACCTTTTTACATCATTTCACTCAGGTGCAAGATTCGAGTGATGTCATCAGCGAGGGACGTATACGCGTGGTCTTCACTGTGCCGTGTGAACCGCACCTCGATGCCTTAATTCAGAACCAGCATGTCAGTCAGACTTTCATTATAATATTATTATTATTATTATAAAATAATTTAATAACACCAATCTGTTCAGGCAGTTTCATGTATTTAAGTTTACGTGTGTTTAGTATATAATGATGGTTAGAAATACTAAAAGATTTGCACTTCTTTTACTCAGAAATACTCCATAAAGTACAGTCCTGGGTACGTCCTGGCCTCCCGCCTCGGCATCACCAGCTACCTCGTCTCCAGGTTCTCCGGGAGCATCTTCATCGGGAGAGGATCCAAGAAGAAGTCAGTGCAGCTCATACTCTCTCGTCTTACATTTACACAGTTTACAGTCCATAACGTCCTGGTTAGAAGCAGGTTTATTGGCCAAGTGTGTTGGTGATGTAATTAACGTTTATATAGCGTTTGTTTTATTATACATACATTTTATGTTATTCGTTAAAATAGTTAATTAAATGCTATAATATATCAGGGGTGTAACGGCACACAAAATCCATGTTACGATACGTAACTCGATTTATAAGCAAAACATTAAATTGCTTGTTTTTAACGCAGTTTATTATTATTATTATTATTATTATTATTATTAGCATTTGTGATCAACATTTTAACAGTTTACTTTTTTTTTAAACAGTTTTTAATAAAATGGCTGCTTGGTTAAATAAATATATAAAATAAAAAACTTTTAGATAAAAAATAAATATTGGATTAAATCTAAATAATGGAATACACTTTTTATTATATTAATTAAATTGACTGAATTGACCCCATTTGGGTAATGCAGATGTGTTGATAAGTGTGTGTGTGTGTGTGTGTGTGTGTGTGTGTGTGAGAAATTCTTGAAGCTGGACATAAAATGCTAAAGACTCTACTTCCTGGTTATTCTCTCTCTCGCTCTCTTTCTCTCTCTCAGTCCACACGGTGAGCAAAAAGCCAACGTGGGTCTGAATCTAAAGTTCAACAAGAAAAACGAGGAGGTTCCAGGCTACACTAAGAGAACGGAGAAGGAGTGGTTGTACTCCGCTGCTGTAGAGGAGCTGTTAGCTGAGTATCTGGAGCGCTTCTCCGAGGTGTTCGACTACGTGTCCAGGAACAGCTACGACGATTTGTTTTATGAGGATGATATCTGGCCAGGAGAAGATGAGAATGGGTACGGCTCTCGTACACACACCTTACACCATAAACACCAAGCTGTAGTCCTCATCTATCTTCTATCAGTTCAGGACGCATAAACATGGGTACAAGGGGAAGATCAGCATTATTGTCTTTCTCTCTCTCTCTCTCTCTCTCTCTCTCTCAGTGCTGAGAGGGTTCAGGAAATCACCACCTGGCTGAAGACACATCCTGTTAGCTCCTCCTCCAGAGCATCATGTGACTTACAGATTCTGGACGTAGGCATCGTGGGGAAGATTGAGGAAGAGCTGGAGAAAGCAAAGGTGTTTCTCTCTCTCTCTCTCTCACTCGCTCACACACACACACACACACACACACACACACACACACACACACTGAAATTTATTTCATTAATTTGGTTAATAAAATGTATTTATTTTCCAGCTGAAGAAGAGCAACAAAAAAGTGCGAGTCACAGTGAAACCTCACCTGGTGTTCAGGGTGAGTGCACACGTCCTGAATGTTCAGCACATCGCACACCTCCAAACCTCTTCTACACTCAGATGTATTTTGGTTTGTATCTCAGCCCCTGGAGCAGCATCACGGTGTAGTTCCTGACCCTGATGCTGAGTATCACCTGTTCGACCGCATCGTTAACGTCAGGGAGAACTTCTCGGTTCCTCTCGGCCTCAGAGGAACCATCATCGGCATCAAAGGAGGTACGACACAAACGTTCTCCCGCTGTAACCCAACAGTCTTACAGGGTCGTAAAGGTGATGTTCAGGCCTGGCTGAGACGATGATGTCATCCTGATACCGTGATGGTGATCAGTTATAAAGATTGTTGTTCATTTTTGTGTACTGTAAATAATGTTATCAAGCTACAGGATTTTAATGCTGATTGTTTTTATTTTTTTGTAGTTTATTATTATAATTAAATTGTGTGTGTGTTGTGTTGTGTTGTATTTTTTGTTTATCAGCTGAACGAGAGGCTGAAGTTCTGTATGAGGTTCTGTTTGATGAGGAGTTTGCAGGAGGACTCACTATCAGGTACAGACAGGCGCACACACACACACACACGCACACACGCACGTCCATTGTTCAATTCATTTGGCCTTGATTATAAGAGGCATTATTGTACGCTGTGTGTGTGTGTGTGTGTGTGTGTGTGTGTGTGTGTGTGTGTGTGTGTGTGTGTGTGTGTGTGTGTGTGTGTGTGTGTGTAGATGCTCTCCAGGTCGGGGTTACAGGGTTCCTCCATGTGCCTTAATCAATCTGAGCCACGGAACCCGTCAGGAGCAGAACCCTCACAAACTCACTGCCGTCGTCAAACCACAGCCTTCTTCCTCTTCCTCATCACACACACACAAACATCAGCTGGACGGCCTGAACCACTCACCACGATCACCATTTAAACCCACACAGGTAACACACACACACGCACACGCGCGCGCACACAGTTCAGGTAGCATGACCATGTGCTCTGTGATACAGTAAAGTTTAATTAAAACACCTAATCTTGCAGTGTGTGTGTGTGTGTGTGTGTGTGTGTGTGTGTGTGTGTGCAGCAGAACAGCAGGCAGGCTCACAGAACTGACACTCAGGGAAACAGAAACTCTCCTCAAAAAGGCCTGAACCAAAAAACACAACAGAAGGTAGCAACCTGAACGACCTGCTATATTTCTGTAATGTGTGTGTTTATGAAAGGTTTATAAATGTGTGTGTGTGTGTGTGTGTGTGTGTGTGTGTGTGTGTGTGTGTGTGTGTGTGTGTGTGTGTGTGTGTGTGTGTGTGTGTGTGTGTGTGTGTGTGTGTTTTAGGGCTCTGGGAATAAGGAGGAAGAGTTTAACAACGTGTGGCAGTCTCTCAATCTTTAGGACTGCCTCAAAAACCACCAGCCCACTGGCAGAACCATGTAAGTGTGTGTGTGTGTGTGTGTGTGTGTGTGTGTGCGCGTGCGTGCGTGTGTGTGTGTGTGTGTGAGAGCAGGATTGCCAAATCTGTACATAACAGCTTTCAGAGTAATAAATGTAAGATGTAATTATTTTAGTGTGAATACGAGGTGGTATCAAAAGGTTTCGAAAGTAGTTTTGTAACACGTCAGCAGATGGCAGCACGAGGCTGCACGCACATTCAAAGGGAGCACCGACCTTCATAAGTCAGTGTCGGCTGTATTGCTGTGCAGGGGAACTATTTAGAAGGTGTTTGTGTGGAAATGTAGATAAAGTTCTTTTCTGGAACCAGGGCGAGTCTCCAAACTTCTCGGTTCCACCTCGTATGTAGTGGGTACTTGGTTGCCATAGACACCAGTGATCCTTCTGAGCAATGTAGAAGATTTTTTTAACATCGATTTGTCTTTTGTTTCTGTTAAAACTTTTTCTTTGTGTACCATGTTTTTCCCGTGACTCAGAGCCGACACGTCCCGCTTCATATTCATCTCCGTTCTCTTTATAGTCCGTTACATTTTTAACACTACAGAATAATGAATCCCGGTTTATTTCTCCCCCAGGGGCAGCCAGCCAACATCAGACTACTGAAGAGGAATGAAGATTTAAATTCCATTTCTCCTCAGAAGCCTTCCAACAAGGTATCTACTGATCTCCACGCCGGGGTGAGATGATGGGACGTGTTAAACGTGGATCTTACACACGTTCTTTTTTTACTTGCTTTGAACGCTTGCTGAACGTTTGCAGGTCACCCCAGAGTTTCAGGAGCTCATAGCCAATCTGAAGGTCTCAAAGGGAGCTGAAGCTCCGGTTCAATCCTCTCCGGTGAGGAGACCTGCTGATGAGGAGGAGAAGCCGCTGTCTCCTCAGTCCTTCGCCATGGTGAGTTCACTGCAGCACCGTGTTAATGTAAATAAACATGATGTAATTGATGCATTTAAATCTGTGTGTCTTTTTTCACACACTTCTCTATAAGATGGGAACCATGATGCTGAAGGAGATGTTGAAGATCGACAGTTCGGCAACCACGTGCTCCACCCCTGACTCCGCCCCCATGAATGCATCCTCCAATCCCGGAGCTCAGCAGCAGAACAGGAGACGCAGTTCTAAGAAACTGGGTAAATAAACGTTTGTTTATCTTATTGGAGGCCAATTTCCACTTCATAGTTCTCACAGGAATTTTATCTTCACCTGAATTTTATTTGATCTTCTCAGCGGCCAGGATGAACTCTGCTCAGGGTGAACCTCCGGCTTCCCCTCTCCTGCCCTGCATGGCTGCTGAACTGAGCAGAGTGTGTGTGGGACTGAACATGGGGCCACCTGAGTTCACCTTCTTACACAGACAGGTTAGTGTTTTACACACACACACACACACACACACACTTCCAGGATTTACTCTTCCGGTTTGGAACTCCACTGTCAGAACTATGTGAACTGCACTCCAACTTTCTTGTGTGTGTTTCAGGGTCTGATTATATGTCAGGTGAAATTGTCTAATGGTCTCCTGCTTCACGGTCCTCCGTGTCCGTCTGAAACTGAAGCTAAAGCGAAGGCAGCTCTGTTCACTTTACAGCGTTTGGTAATGTCTCACAGCTTACCTGTCTGTCTCTCTGTCCGTCTGTCTCTCTGTCTGTCTGTCTCTTTGTTCACTCTACGGCACCTGGTAATGTCTCACACCAAACCCGACTCTGTCTGTCTATATTTTTATTTTTGTCTTGCTAAATTTGTATCTTCTCTCTTACCCTTGTTTCCATGCCTTTTCTGTCATTCTGATTACAGTTTTTCTTTTCTCTCTTTTTTTTTTTTTTTTTAGTGTTTTTTCTTAGTCATTAGTGTGAAAATGCTCAAAAAGAGTCTGACGTCTGTCTCATCTACTGTCTTTGCCACAAAACAACACCCTCTTGTTTGTTTAGTCAGACTTGTTGGTTTGGCGAACACACACACACACACACACACACACACACACACACACACACACACACACACAGAGTATAGAGTTGTAAAAGTGTCCCTCTGTCCTGCTCTGGTGTAGAACTCTGTGGGCTCGTTCCCCCTCGCTCCTCCTCCACTGTTCCCTGGAATGCAGCCCATGCGGCCGATGGCTCCTCATCCTCAGGTGTTCACGCAGCCTGCAGGTCAGAGTTTCACATTCTTCTACCACCACATTCCTCATTCCTCATTCCTCTCCTTACTAGTTAAAGTAGAGACGTGGCTCCACTAAAAATTTCCCTTTAAACTGTTACTTCAGTAAAAGTACAAACGTTTTTTGCCTTCAAATGAACTTCAGTATCGAAAGTAGTGATTTATTATAACTCTAATGTTCCTGTGATCATTTTTATCACAAGATTCTTCACTTAATCACCTCAGTTTCTGTGTAAAGACTCGAATGTGACTCTCAGCACACTGATCTATTAATAGAATGATATTAAAGACTCAAACACTGATTGATTTCTATTATAATCATCATGAACACAAAACCTTCTTTAATAAAACGTGTAAATGAGGTCACGTGTGTGGTGGTGATTTCGAGTCTGGAGTTTCTTCATCATTGATTCCTCTCTAAATGTTCTGCTTGATGTTGAACTGATGCTGAACTGTATGTTGTGATCAGTAGATGCACCGAGCGCCGATCAGAACACGTGTAAAACAGAGCGTGCGCTCGATCCTGATTGGTGACTCGCTGCGTGTTTCACCAGTTACGTTTTTATCCTCGTTAATAAAAAGGAACGACTGATTTCACTAAATGTAGTAAAAAGTGAGAGATTTGAGTTTGGAATGTAGTGAAATTACAGTAAAATATTCCCGTAATGGAAAAACTTCATTAAAGTACAAATACACAATAGAATACACACTGTGACCATCGTGCCACAAAACCACTTCAGACCATATAAAGATTATTACACTAATTATTAAATAAATGTAATAACTAATACTTTTTATTTATTTATTTCACTTTAATAAACACCTGTTTTAATGTACATTCAGTTTTGAATAAGTAACATAAGGAACATCTGTAAGAACATCTGTAAAACACAACATCCTGGGGCTCTTAATGACTTCTATTTGGCTTATATTGTGTTCTAAAGGTGGTCTTTTGATGCCCCCTCAAGGTTTCGCTCCTCTGCCATGGGGGGTGCAGTTTCCTCCTCAGGGGCAGCCGTTTTTCGGTGGGACGTTCCCTGGAGCTCGAGCGGCTCCGCCCCCTCCCCACGTCGGATCTCACAACCAATTCATCCCACTACAGGCAAGAGACAAACTCTCACAGAAACACACCAGCTTTCACCATGGGTTCTGATTAATGGAGCTATAAATGGATAAAAAGTACAACGTTGTGCTTTAATAAACACAAAAGAAATTGTCGGTAAGATTGTGTTCTCAGTAAATCGATGTTTTTACATATTTTTTATGTTAGGTGACTAAGAAGAGAGTTTCGGGTCGGAAGAGCCAGGAAACGAGACCGGACTTTGGGAACGCCACTCGACCCGAAAACCCAGAAACCTCCTGCTCCGCTCACAAAACTCCTCCACCAATCAGCACGCAGGAATCCGAGAACCTACCAAAACAACCGCCAAAACTGACACACCCCCCAGGCTCCGCCTCCAAACGCAAGCACAGGAAGTTGGCGGTGAACTTCGATGCCACTAAAGTCACGGACTGAAGCTCCGCCTCTTCTAGCGATCATTTTTTTTTTGTGGGCGGGGTGGGGGGGTTTATCTTATAGTCGTGCGTGATGGGGTGAACCTGAGATAAAGATTCTCTCTCTCGGTTTTCCCTCTCCTTCTCTCCCTCCATCCCTCCCTCTCTCATCTGGCTTTAATTTGCGCTCTTTATTTGCAATTATTCTGCTTTTTTTTTCCGCCAGCAGTGGGTTTTTAATTTTTCTTAAATATTTGAAGATTTATTTTTATAATCTCAGCACATTCAAAAGAAATTTAATATTCTCGTTCAGTTTGTTTTTAATCAGCGATCCTTAAACCCCCACAGGTCCGATTGCGCAGTTACGGCCGATCGGATCGTATTTCTGATAACGCTGTTCCTCACCTCGTTCCTCACCTCGTTCCTGGAATTCCACAAGGTCCAAACTCGTAGGAGTGAAGCAGCTTCGTGTCCATGTGCAAGTTCTCGCTGGACTTTATGCAAATAAGTGTCCCGCTTAGCCAATCAGGAGAGGGAAGATTTGAGAAAAGGAAACGGATGAAATGCTGGATGTGGACCTCGTCATCGAGGAGATTCGAGACGCTTCATGGACAATTTTCCACCATTGTTCAAGCTGCTTTTTATTTTTCATTCGTCTGATTTTACTTTCGAATTTTGAAAATACACCAACCATAAATGTAGCCTTAAAACTCTTAGTCTAGCCCCTCCCCCACTCCCCCAATCTTCTTGTACACTAATATGAAGAACGTGGACCATCTCAGTTCACTTCCTCCTCATGGATATTGGCTCTTCCTCTAAATCCTGATCTGCTTCACTGTCATTCAGCATCGTCTACACTCACATCTAAGCGTGGTGAGAGGACGTAGAGTTTCCAGTGTGAACACTGAGTAACTCAGTGAACAGGAATCTCACAGGGATTTTCTCTCTAAACAGCAGCACTTTTCAGATTGGGTTTTAAACTGAACTTTTTTTGGGTTTTAATTTTCTTTTTTTTAAGAGAACACCACTCTCTGTTCCCAGCAGCTCTGTGCTGTAGGGTCGATCATTTCAGTGACGTGCCACACCTCGAATTCCAGCGTCTGTCTGTCTGTCTGTCTTTTTTTTTCCGAGCGGTAAAGACGACCGTGTGCAGTGTTATTTTTTAAATGAACTCGAGTAACATTCGCTGAAGAATTCGCCGCCGGGTTCCCGCTGTGGGATGTGCTGTATATAGATCTTTAATAAACGCCTTTTGTTATCATAATTTTGTGATTAAATTTTTATTTTTTATTTTAATCGATTTTTACAACCTGTAAAGTGCAGAGTGACAGAAACCTGCTCACTGGGGATTGAGTTTCGTGAGACTGTGGGTGAAGAGGGTGCCAATACTTATACACAGTAGTTTAATTAAGGCGCCACTGGTGTTTCTCATGAAATGTGCCGTGAATGTGATTTTTTTTTTTTTTGTGTGTTTACTTATTAAATATTTAAGCATTAAAATGTATCTGAATCTTGAACAGTATTTTATAAAGATTAATCCACTGAACAGTGATGGGGTACGACCCGACCTCCTACTGACACCTGCTGCAGAGACGGCGTGTCCTTTAAGAGACAGGAAAATAGAAACAGGGTCACTATACCAGGTGGTATCAAAAAGTTCCTAGACTAGTTCACGCCAACAGATGGCAGCACAAGGCTGCACGCACATTCACAGGGAGCACCGACCTTTGTGAGTCAGGGAAGACGTGCATTACCACGTCTGCTCTTCTGACCACGCGCATTACCACGTCTGCTCTTCTGACCACGCGCATTACCACGTCTGCTCTTCTGACCACGCGCATTACCACGTCTGCTCTTCTGACCACGCGCATTACCACGTCTGCTCTTCTGATCACGCGCATTACCAATCAGCCCCCCTCACACGCGAGGTTCTTGTTGGAAACATGATTTGACTTCTGCACCTACTCTGCTTGCCAG